>NW_026861837.1:0-77700 GCF_026571515.1 Ruditapes philippinarum | reverse complement strand
TACTTTCTATAAAAAAAATTATGGAATTTGAGTGCATTGAGAAGTAACTTTGATTGTAACGTCTTAAGTTGAAGAAGGAATTTGAGTGCAAGTCTCTTTATCAAAATTTGAGTGCAGATGTTAGATTATACAATAGGAATTTTGTTAAGTGCATGTCTTAAATTTGATATGGAATTTTAGTGCAAAGTCTTTTATCAAGAAATTTGAGTGCAGATGTAAGGTATTCAGTGTATAATTACCATTCAGTAAAGATTTTGAGTGCAATACAAACTTAGATAACAGTTTTGACATTAGAAAAAGTTGAACAGAGGAGGATAATGAGTAAAGATGAGGGAATATTCTTTGTGATTTACAGGTAAATATTATCCGAGATTACCTCACCGACAGATTTATGTTTATTTACCCCCTCCCCCTTCCCCATTCATCCAAATGAACAGGAGGATGTTTTGATGTTAACATAATATTAATCATTCTAAATATGAGCCATGTCATGACAAAACCAACATAATAGGTTTGCGACCAGCATGGATCCAGACCAGCCTGCACATCCGCCCAGTCTGATCAGGATCCATGCTGTTCGCTTACCAACTCTATAACAAGTAGAGAAACCTATAGCGAACAGCATGGATCCTGATCAGACTGCACGGATGCGCAGGCTGGTCTGGATCCATGCTGGTCGCAAACGCTTTATGTTGGTTTTGTCATGGCACGGCTCATATGTATTTATCTGTGTGCTTGAGGGATTTGCTTGCTGGTCTGACTACAGGGGTTTTCCCCAAACTTTGACATGAGCATGACCTGACACCGGAGAATTCTGACTTTTTAATGAAAATTTTGGAAATGTATTTACAGACTTCCCGAAATACGTCGGTCCGACGGACATGTCCGATAAATTTTGATCAGGTCCGACAATTTTTTATTCCGGATCGGTCCGACTGTCCGGCTTTTATCCAAGCCGCATGTATACAAAATGGCGTCGCTAAAGGTGCCAAACCTGGGAAAAACCGAAAATCTACGTCAGAAGAGTGCGCAGAACAGCAATAAAAGGATGAAAAGAATAGACCTGAGACAAAATTTATTGAAAAATGGAAGCAGAATCATGAATCATTGGTGTATGACAGGGAGGAGATGAAAATGCGCAGTACGGATTGTGCCGATTTTTACGGCGAAAAAATAAAAAACAAAAAGTGTCTTAGAAATACAAACACAAGTTTTTCTTTGATTTTGATCAATTTTATTTGGTCCGACAGATTTTGTTTCGGTCCGACAGATTTTCGTGGTTTGTCAGACCGAATGTCTGACAGTTTTTTTCAACTTTCGGGAAGTCTGTATTTAAAGTATGCTATTGTGAGGAGAACAAATAAAGTAATTTATACGTTGCAATCGGCACTTACAATCCACAAACATTACCAAAAAGTGGTAAACATATGCAAAAACAGCATTAGTAAGGCAGTAGAAATATGGTGATAAGTTACTGAAAAAATCAGTCTTTAAAACAGCACGTAACATTTTAAATATAACTTAGATCTTAAATGTTTTTACCTCTCTAAAAACTTTTTTTCTTAATATTTATTTTCTTAAAATATTTTGGCTCATCTGGAGGCGTGCAGCTTTAACAGCATTTTAACCAATGGTTTGGATCACCAATTGGTCAAAGGGACTCCACTGACGTTTTATGACATGATGGGGCTGAAAATATTCTTTTCCAGATAAATGTACCATTAATTTTGATGTAGGTTTAGACCATTAATCTTTGTGCAAAATTTCAGATCATTCGCAAAAATGTTATGTTTTTAGGCTTTTAAACCTCAGTGGAGTCCCTTTAATAATGAAAACCCTGACAGTAAGTGAAAGGTTGAAAGCACTGGCAACCAAATGTCATAATGTGACAGGTTTTCATCATCTAGCTAGCTGCTCAATGATTTAATATATTAGATTTTATTAATTAACTGAAGTGCTTGTAAATAAATGATAACTTTATTATTTTGTAACACAGTGCAATATATGTTGATAACTTGCCAAACACCAAATCTTGGCAATCTTGACAGACACATGACAGCAAAAACAAGAAATTTATTCTACCAATATTTAATACAGAGTATTTATAGATATGATTAATTAAGCGAGAGAAGCAAAAAAAGAAATTTGAAGTCTGTTTAGCGTGGTATATAAAGGGTAAATAAGGGATAATCAGGGATATTAAGGGTAAATAAAGGATATTAAAGGTGGTAAGGGTAAATAAAGACCTAATGTTTTTACCTTAGTCAAACCTAGCAATGTATATATGAGCCGCATCACAACAAAACCAACATAATGGGTTTGCGACCAGCATGGATCCAGACCAGCCTGCCCATCCGCGCAGTCTGATCAGGATCCATGCTGTTCGCTTACCAACCCTATTACAAGTAGAGAAACTGATAGCGAACAGCATGGATCCTGATCAGACTGCGCGGATGCGCAGGCTGGTCTGGATCCATGCTGGTCGCAAACCAATTATGTTGGTTTTGTCGTGACGCGGCTCATATCATTTACATCATCCAACTGGCAGCATTATATTTTATAGAGTTGGTATTTAAATATAGGTGACGTTTTGTTGGTAATCTAAAAACCACTTCTGAATAATATACTTTATTTCATGCAGTGAACATGCAGTAAACATGTCAAAATGGGTGTAATTCATTCTACAGATGTTTTCTATATTTAAAGATTGTGTGTTCCATAAATAACTTGATTGAATTCTGTGTGTGTGATGTGTCTGCTATAAGATGTAATATTAGCAATATAGGTTGATACAGAAAACTTTATGAGATCTGTTAGATATACACATTTTATGGGTAAATCAAAGAAATAAGTTTTTCTAATTCAGTAGAACCACTACGAAAAGGGTGTTGTTCCTTTTCGTAGACAATATTTTTGGTTGTGACCTTGAGAGGTATTAAAATGTCCAGTTCAGAACTGTTCACTATTTAGGGGAGATTATAAATGTGTTAGCGGTCAGATAGCTTGGTTAATAGAGCCGTTGTAGGGTATAATATTCCAAGGGTCCCGAGTTGGAGTCTCTGTCATATATGTATAATTATGTATATATTTTATATAGTAAACAGGTGCTGGATAGTTACTTTATTCTTGATGATCAAGGGGTGATTATTTTATGATAATTTTACCATTATTGGCATGGCAAATGTGCGGTACACCTGTGTTATTGCTCTAAAAAAACATGAGTGGGAGTCAGTTATTTAGGGCATTATCAAAGCCATAGATAGTCTGGCTGTATAACTAATGGCAGGGTCGAGGCAGATCACTTTCTCTTCCTGTGTAGTAAGGGCTATTCAAAAATTTTCAATAATATTAGTGCGATATTAATATGAGCCGTGTCACGACAAAACCAAATAGTGGGTTTGCGACCAGCATGGATCCAGACCAGCCTGCGCATCCGCGCAGTCTGATCAGGATCCATGCTGTTCGCTATCAGTTTTGCTACTTGTAATAGGGTTGGTAAGCGAACAGCATGGATCCTGATCAGACTGCGAGGATGCGCAGGCTGGTCTGAATCCATGCTGGTCGCACACCCACTATGTTGGTATTGTCATGGCATGGCTCATATTATTTTGTCTGGACCGACATTCATATTGATTTGGCTGCATGCTTATTTTCTATAGCTAAATAACAATGAATGAAAACATGTCATTGTGTTTGAGGACAATAATTCAGAGAACATAATTATTATTCAATTATAGATCGACTCTGTAACTAATGCAACTGATATTGTGTTATAAGTTGATGTCAAATCATCAGCAGCCCTCCAAATCAACACGTTACCAGTGCACTTCACATCCATTATACTGTCTTCACTATTCAGTCAGACTAATGGAAGATGGACATCTAAGTCCATGTAATATATTAAGAGGAATATATCAGGTTGTTTGATCAGATAAACTGGACAAACATGTTATTGTACATTTTCTCATTTTCTCGTTTTCTAGCTAAAGTGTAAATTCATGTTAAGTGGTCACTTAGGGTCAGTGACTGAAAAAATAGGTAATGTACATTTTTCTTTTTTCATCAGAATGCAGGCAAGCTGGGATAATAATCATGATACGGGTCAAGTTTTGCTTACCATCTGATTGAATTAAATAAATACGCATCATTATTATGTACACAATTTACAGCCACGGTATCATTATCAACATTATAATAAGTGGCGATTCATAATCATACTATTTGGTTTAAATTCTGTTAAAATCGGTTGTATTTAATTTCAGCTTGTAGATTAAAAAATATCATCCTCCCTTGATCCATAAAGATATAGTTAAATGCCATTTAATTATAAAATCTGAACAAAACAAAAAATAACTTCCAAAATTATGTACATAAGTGATCAATTTCTTGAAAAACATTATTTAAGCGGTTGCATGAAAGTTACTAAAAACAGCTTTTGTGTAACTAAGTTTCATATAAAATATCCTAAATACCCATTACAGATTTAATCGCCATTTATTGAATATATAAATGAAAATTACAACAATAATATAACGTCTGAAAGAAATGTAGTGATGAAAACACTGATTTCTGAAAAATCAATGTCGCAGACACAATGCTCGGCCTTCGCCTATCTGTATTTTTCCAATCACATTTCAGTATTTTTCCATCTTCGAATTTTCAGCTTCCATTTTGATTTTAGTTTCCAATAAAATATCTTGTTTGTTAAAAGAATTAATTTATTGGCATTTATTACATCTAAAAGAAGGAGACTTAAAATAATGCTGATTTCCCGATCAATCAATAACTCGTACAGACACAATAAGAATATATGATACGTCGATGCTGATTCATCACGTCGTAGAAAACACATCACACACACTCTAGCTTTATCAATAACCGTTTGACTCATCCGACAAAATCTGTCCCCACTATTCTTTTTTTCGAAACAACACGACGACTGCAGCGTTATGTTTCTGCTCGTAGTTCAAGCTCCATGTGCGTATGTTTAAATGCTGGAATTGGCCATTCTCGTAAGATTTTTTTCTTGGATGTATTTTAATATCTTTGTATTTGGAATTATTTGTTAGCGTTGTTCTAAAGGTGGTTATATAAACTTATTTGGATGATAATTTTTATGTTATATCAAAGTGCGTTGATATTTGGATTTTAACCAAAGGATGTGTAATTGGTATTGCGTAATATATAATATGTTTTGTAGATGTTTAATTGTACAGTTGATGGACGGGGACATCTCTTCTGTATTGATGTTATATGTTAATGTTCTTTGGGTGGGTTGATGGGGCGATGAGAATAAAAGTGAACCCGATCATGTGCTATTTGGGTCATATGTAGTATTGTTTACTTGTTTTTATTTTGTAGAGTGACTAATTAATAAGAACAAAATTATTGTCCAGACATACAACGAAGGCATGGTAAAAAAAACTCCTTATTTAAATGCCCCTGAGACATTATAAATTTGCTATCTCTTAAATAGGCCAGTGGTAATTAGTGAAAATATTTAAAAGAACAAGATGTATTTAGTGCATGGAAGTGCTTTATACATGAACAAAATTAATATATAATGTCAGTTTAAATTTTATTATAAAATATGGTAGATTTAACTTATATGATCCTATTTTGATGTTAAAAATATGTGGAGTGGGTAAATATTTAACGGTAGCTGTTATAAAATAAATAAGGCATTTAAAGTGTTGTTTAAAATACACAAATTATCCCATGTTTGGGAAAACCTTTATTCCAGTAATTTTCTGGTAAATTTTGAATGTAGCAGTACTACGCTAATGTAGCGTAATTGACAAGTAATTGCACCATTTATAATTTGGCTGCTATTACTTTAACCAGTCGCTGAAACTCAAGTTGTATTATCATGGCTGTGTCGGCAGTATAGAGCCCCTAGCTTTCCCCCTCACACACCAGTGCAGTCGCACCATAAGGCTCTGTTCTGTTGATGCGTAGCTCAAATTTTGTATTTCAATGTCCAGAAACCCGTTAAATTTAAATTGAATGAATTGTTTCAGATTCAAATTAGGACATTAGTCCATCGTACGAAATGTTAAAGTGCGACTAAAGTGTCAAATGGGCGTATAAACAAAAATAAGCAGGAAGTAGTGACCTTTTCCAACTTCCTGATTTGTACGTGGCGATGTTCCTTACTGTCCCCATGCACGAGACGTCCTTTAAACGACTATAAACACTGGAGTCGCCTAACAAATCCTAATTGCCGTGAATTGCTTTCGGAAATACAGGCACTTAAAAAATAGCGTAAAGTGCCGAGATGTACTTTGTGTACTTATGTTTTTGCCTAAAAATAGATCGTTTATATATTGTTAATGATATTGCGATGATCTGATGTAGTGTATATAATATCAGAGACGAGGAAAGTTCAGTTATATATGTGTACAAATATGATTGAGAGATGGGGGATTATAGTGAAACAAATTTTTTTAAAAAAATAATTTGAGATATTCAATAAAAAGTTTTTATTTCCAGGATCAATAAAGTAAAAACCGAACACGGATTTAATACTGTAATAATGATTATTCTGAGTATCATTTGTCGATAATATTTATATATATGATGGAAGATAATGGATTTAAATAATAGGAAGTTGTATAGTTGAAATTTTTCAATTGTGTATGACATTTTTATCCTTTATTGTATTGCAACAGGAAGAAATATCGTGTGAAATAACATGGATAAAAATCAGGTAGAAATTGGCGAAATTATCAGTTTTTATCCTTCCTTGTGGCCAGTTTTTATCCTTCCTTGTGGCTTTGAAATATGAATCTAAACTACAGAAGGACAACAACAAAAATCACTCAATAAGAATATAGCTATATTTGGTAACAATTTGGACATTTTCATTGTGCAAAAAACTTGATTTCATTCTTTAGTATAGGTTGTTTTTTATTGGTGTGTTTTTTTAAATTTTAAAGTTTTTGTTTGAACTCGTGTGGATTATAGATAAATAAGAAGTTTAGGGAACAGAAGTAGGAAACAGTGAATTACAAGAAGTGTGTTCTTATTGCAATGAAGAATTTAACCACCAAAAAAAAAAAATCAACAACAACAAGGGTTTCATATGACGATAATGACTCAGTAATGAAATAGTTTAAGTGGGTGGTCATTATTAAAGTATATTTAAGTGTTATGGTGGTTTTTTGACTGCATTTCGACACACTGTGTATAAATCATGAGGATGCAGACTTTGGATTATTATAATGATCAACATCCTTAAAAGTGCAATTTTATGATGTCACACTTTTGTGACATATGACATAAGTAGTGAAATATGTTAAGATAATTGTAGTCAGTAAGTGTAATAATTTGATTTGATTTGTGAGACAATCTTGGAATTTTGGTGACATGTATTGTGCGATTTGTGACATGATATTGAAATTTTGGTGAAATAATTGTGTTATTTGTGAAATGATCTTGGACTTTGGGTGACACTATTGTGTTATTTGTGACATGATCTTGAAATTTGGTGATATATTACTGTGCTTTTTATTACACATGATCTTGGAATTTGCTGATATAACTTTCCAATTACTTGACTTATTGATATAAAGTGTAACATTTTGAGATATTACAATTAAGCAATCTGACGGCAGCTATGTGACATGATAGCTAACTTTGTGACATGACTGCAGTTGTATGACATGTGACATGATGGCAGTAGTGTGACATGATACCAGAAGGATATGATTATAATGTTCTAGCTAACAGTTCATGACAGAAGAATAAACTATTGCTGATATATATATATACACGGCGGGAAGAAGAAATGACCGACGTGTTTGAACGCTGTGGCGTCCAGTTGCTGAAAGTAACACAATGGTAATATAATCTATAAACAATATTCCCAACTGCTGGTAGTGTCTGAATCTACCCATGTGACCTGTGCAGACCAAGATTAATAATATCTGTCATATGTTGCGATTCGGATCAGAATATCCGTCACGAGGGGAACTGCCAATTGGGCGGAAACGAGGCTTGCCAAGTTACCGCCCATGGGCTGTTTCCCTACCTGGGAGGGATATTCCGATCCGTAAACCGCAAACATTTTTCAGATATTTTTCTTGCATATTCTACCATATTTCATTATATTTTAAATTCTTTACTGTATTAAAACAATTTTTCATGGAAATTTAGGCCATTATACCCATAACTATTTTCACACAATAGTGTATGAAATTCCAACTTCATTCATAACGGTAAAATTATGTCATCTTAAGTGTGTCATTGTAAAGGGTACCCCACATGCCAGATGAAATTTTTGTCATGGGTAAAACTTAACGGAAACGCCAGTCCAATATGCAAGATAAACCGTGTTGTGTAATCATATGCTACACTGTTCCCTTTTCAGTCAGTACATATTTTAGACTTTTCCCTGAAAATAAAGGTTTTGTCCAGTTAACATATATAGGGTCATGGTCAGGGTTAAATTTTAGATAGATATGTATAATACTTAACTTGCACCAATATGGCAGGGTTTAAACAAAGTCTAGTGTTTTGAAGTACAGTAAAAACCCGCTAATGAGACCAATGGAGGGACTTTACAAATCTGGTCTTAATAGCGGGGTGGTCTCATTAATGAGTTTGGTCAAACAGAAAACCAGGCAATATATTAAGGGATACCATGTACTGTACACATGTTTAATTCTGGGCTAACCTTTTACAAATGAGAAGATATTTAACATTCACTATTATTTTTTTATTTTCATTTCTTTTCTTTTACTTTTTAACATATAAATTTTTTAAACTTCTTTAGAGGTACAAAATGTATTATGAATGTCTTTAAACACAAACATAGTTTTACATTCTTGTTAAAAGAATGACATGACTTACTCAATTAAATCACCATTTTACTGCAAAGCACATCGACCAATTAACCTTTAATTATTTTCACAGTTTTCATCGCCGATAAAAACTTCAAAAACCTAATCGTATCAGGTTAATGTTTGTTTAAAATTATGGAACGAAAGAGATAATGATAGCAGCAACACCTCTAGAAAACTTATTGAAAGTTTTCTGTTCAATATTTTGTTGTTTTAAACCTCCAGTTATGACATTAAAGGTGTGAAAAATTAAGAAATTATCGACAATATTATTGATCATTTCCGGATTTGATACAAACTAACCTTGACCTCTGCCGTAAATTGGATGTCGTTAAATGTCGTAAAACTATGACAACTGTTGTTTACACTACGTGTCAAATATACATGCATGTCAATATCAAGGTGAGAAAGTGCCCGCGGTCGTATTTATGGGTTTCCAAATGTACAGAATTTACGAAATGGGACTGAATTTACTGGTCGTATTACGGAATAACGGGGTGGTCTCAAAATCGGGGTTAGCGACCATTAAAATAAAGAATAAAAAAATCGGGTCTTTGAAAAATCGTTCGTATTAGCGGGTTGGTCTCGAAAACGGGGTGGTCGTAAAGCGGGTTTTTACTGTATATATGTTTTAATATTGTATTAAAGCCTACTTCAATTATATATTAATTGGTTGAATCAATTAACTTGACTGTATCTCTCTACTATAGGTGTGTCAATGAGCTTCTAGATAACTCTGATCAATATTTTCACACTGTATTAACTTTGTCATCAATCTTCTAGATAACTCTGATCAATATTTTCACACTGTATTAACTTTGTCATCAATCTTCTAGATAACTCTGATCAATATTTTCACACTGTATTAACTTTGTCAGCAATCTTCTTGATAACTCTGATCAATATTTTCACACTATATTATACAATGTAAGAAGCAACAATGTGTATAGCTGATTGTCATCATACACACTGATCAAAAGTTGAAAACCAAAATATGATACACTTAACTTTAAAAATCCTGTACATGTATGTTGTTATTGAGGTTGTATACCACACTTAGTGAAATTATTTATGTGCATATAATTATGCTTATAAAACAATTTTCAAACATCGAAGAATAATTATGTTCTGCAAATATGTGTACATATAATAATTATGTTATCATTAAAATATATGCATTCATATCTTATTGAAAAATTTGACTTAGACTTTATAGAAAATAAATTTTTTATTACCTTCCTTTATTTGCATGAAATGTTAAATTCGGTAATATCTTTATAAAATTTTTAATAATGCTTTTTGGAACTTACAAAATTGATAAATCTTAATTAGAGCATCATATTAATTTTATGACATAAAACCATAAAAAAATTGTGTTACAGGATCTTTAAACTAAATAGCATTTGAGACTTTGTTTTCTTGTGCAGTTGGCATGGACAACGTGGTCTCAACCATTATAATACTTTTGTTTGCTAAATATATTAAATTTTCTTGGCAGAAAATTAGTTGGAATATTGTGTAGCACATTAAATATTTCAGTTATTGTTTAGACTGTTTTAGACACTTACACTGTTTTGGGATTTATTAAACAGAAAGAGGATAAAAATTATAAAAGATTCAATGGCTGCCTGAGTATAAATCTTAAACCCTGTCTTATAAATGGTTAGTCTTATAGCTGAGTAATTTAATACAGCATTTTACCCTAATACCTGCTTGATTTGCCTTGCTTGATTTGGCTTGCTTTAATTTTGATCAGTCCATTCAAAGTTAAAAGAAAACTTCATATGGAAATATCAAAATTGAGCTACGAAATGTCACCTTATAGTCAGTTACAGGTGAGGTCAGGTGAGGTCAGGTCAGCACATAATGTGCAGGCTGGCCTGGCTTTAGACAAATGTCAATATGACTTGTCCTATGTGGTTCCAACAGGCTCTAAGAATTGGCTTCATAAAATAACAATGGTAATCATAACAATGATCAATACTTTTCACACTTGAGAAAGATTACATTGTCTTTGATCCTAATAACCATAACTATCTTTGCTTTTAGTAACAGTGTCTCCTAGTGGATTGCAGTGTCTGATATCTTTTGTATGCTATTTTTAGATCTTTTGTACCGATTATTTTTGTCCGATATATCTTCACATAAGTGCAGTAATGGGTTAAAAACCCATATAATTTAATAGAAGTTAACCTGTGATTGCACTGAGGTGGCTATATACATTATATATAGTATAAAAGAAAAGATTTTGAAAAAGGTGAAAGGTAAAAATTGTCCTGAAATAGAAAATTATTTTGGGCCTTTATAGAGAAAGGGGGTCACTGAGGGGCAAAGGAAAAATGGAGAAATTGTTAGCAATCTGGTGAAAGCACCTGAATGTATAGATCTACAGTAAAGGTTTTATCTGATAATAATAATTCCTATCACAATAAAGAAAATTTTCCTTGATAATATCTGCATTTCATTAAAAAAAAATAATCTTTTAATATGTTATATTAAAGTTAAATTTTGAGATAAAATGGCCCACGCTTTGTTTAATCAGTGACCTTTTAATCTTAGTGTCATCAGCTGGTTATTGTTTGTATATAATTGGAGAAAGGCGGTGATGTTACATGTTATCTTTATTATTAAACATTAAATTTTTTTGGTAAGGTCAGTTGGAAAAATGGATTTCATTATGTAATTGACACAATTGGTTTGTAAGTAAATTTATAATTATATAATATGATTTTATGATATAATATTTTAAAATAGGGATATTTATATATCTGTGTTAAGTGAAACATAACAACTGTTAGGTCACATGTGGAAACGGTCACATGTGGAAACTGCAAATTTTGATTCTGTGCATATTTTATAACTGTTAATAAATATGTTAATGATTTTTAGACGAGAGTAGCTTGAGTTAACTAGCTTGAGTTAACGGACAGCTCTTGTTTATGATGCTATATAAATGCCTTGTTAATTCAGAACAACTCTATGTCAGGTAAAATATGTTATTTAATTATTATCTTATACAATTTATTGGGATAATAAAATAGAAACATTACTGACCAGTGTAATAAAACTGCCATATCAGTAATTATATTAGACACATCCTACCAAAGTTTGACAAATATATGTGTTACATAATAAATTATGTTAATTTAATTTAGTTTTATTAGTCCAACTAATTGTACTGCACGCTGAGATACTGAGCTATTTTGGTGTCTGGGCAATATCTCGCCTCTACATACAACATAATAAGTGTCTTATAATTATGTTGTTGAATAAATTCTTAGTTTTAATTCGCTGCATTTTTTCATTTAGACCGAAATCAACGTTTCACCACAGAAAGGTCTGACCTTTTGGTTTTGACATAAAAACTAGATTCTTCCCCAGAACATAAATATCTCAGACGTCAATATTTTTTGACTAAGCAGTCATTATTTGATACATGTTTTTTTTCTCTTATGTCAATAAACAAGTTAGTTTTAAGTCAAATTGAATGTAAAATACAATACACCATCATTGTATCATTAAACACATGATTATGTTTTACTTGTTGTTTTACACATTTTTCGAGAATAATTTTGTACATGTATTACATAACATATATGTTAATTTCCTCGTTTTAAAATAAATTGATAGATTTTTTTTTATTTCTGACATCAATAAACAGGTTATCTAAAAGCCAAATATAATCAAGATAAAATACACTTATTACGTAACATAATGTTAATCTTGATTAGTGTTTTAAAAATATAATTTCACACATATATATATTAATTTAGAATATAACACATTTATTCTCCAATTATCAATAAAAATGTCAGCTAAATGCCATATATACAATAAAATATACTTGTGATATACAACACAACACAGGAACTGGGGGGGAGAGGGGGGTATGGGGGGTGATGGCCTGGCTGACTTCACATTGATACAGCAGGATGTAAGGTGAAAAGACATCTTTAACCCTCCCATACCTAAATTCAAATTTTATGTCAGCCACCCCCACACACATTCCACATGTATAACATACATACATGTATAATACATACAGTTTTGTGTGTTATATTATAGTCAGTTACAATTGTAATACGTCAGGTTAATTATAACATGGTGTAAGGGCAGTTCATGGCCGTGTTGTGGGCTGCATTATTTGACAGGTGTTATAAATAAATGACAGTTTTAGGCTCATAAAGTATGATATATTAACTAATAGATTGTGTTACCTGGGACGTAACAATGTCACATTGGAATTTTGCGTACATTTGAAGGAAAAAAGGACACTAGTACATGTATTTCGGTGGGAGTTGGAGAATTTTAGACCTACATTCTGGATATCTCTTTATAATACAGATTTTAAATGCTAATCTGTAAATGGTGTATATGTAAAATGTTGAATTAGTAAATATGTACTGGCTTGAGTGACCATTATATTGAGGAGTGGAGAGCATAAAAGTCTACAAAAATGTGGGTGTCATTGTTCCAGCCAGTTGACACAGCAGGCATAATTCCTTAAGTTGGTCAGTGTTGAAGATATTCATTTTCACAATAACACACACATTGATACAGACATACTCTCAGTGTTTTCATTATTAACAAGTAAGCGATCTATATCATCAGTTAAAATTGGTTATATTTTCAGCCTGTATATTAAACTATTACCCGTGAACTTTGGCAAAATCGGTTGTTTTCTACCCCATAGCGAGTGCCGGTTGTCGATTCTAGAATTATAGAAGGTCACTTTATCCTTTCAGGCACTAAGAGTACTGACCCCATAACAAGTGTTTGTTTGTTCTTAGGGTATTTGAGATGGCCCATCTACCTTTTCAGGCACTGCACGAGATTTCAGGCCCCATATATGTAGTTTTAATAATTGAAGATCTTTTTATATACAAGACACTTCCTATCGTAGCTTTTGATCTGTGGACATAAATTTGTTTTATTTTGAAATACTTTTGGATAGTATCACTTAAAATGGAAACAGTTTACGAGCCAATCAAATTTAAGCAACTGACCAGCTGTCCAGACAATCTGGTGCAGAGTTGTGCTGTTATGTATGAGCCACGTCATGACAAAACCAACATAGTACATTTGCGACCAGCATCCGCGCAGTCTGATCAGGATCCATGCTGTTTCTACTTGTCATAGAGTTGGTAAGCGAACAGCATGAATCCTGATCAGACTGCGCGGATGCTGGTCGCAAATATACTATGTTGGTTTTGTCATGACGCGGCTTATATAATACTACAACAATATAAATTATAATACATTAAGTATTACAATAAGTGTATAATATTACCATAAGTGAATAGTTGAACAACTTTAAGTGCATACAAATTAATTATATACAATGGCCCATATCTGCAGGCCATGTAATAATATTAGTTAATATATTATCATATAATCTCAGAATGATAAATGTACCCATTCAGAATTTCATCTCTCATAGTAAGTATATGTTTATATTACTGTGCGGTATTTGATGGACAGTAAGTGACCATTGGCCAGCCTCAGGGTATATGATGCAATAATAATCAGTATTGCATGGTATATAGCTAATTGGATACTGATACAGCATGATATATCTGGTATATTGTATATATAGGTTATCTGTTTATCTCCTTTCTTCTTTCCTGTTTCTGATAACTGAACTGTGTTAATTGTTTTTGCATTGTTTTACAGTCCCCTAAACCTGTTAAATTGTTTTTTGTATTGTTTACCTGTACCCCTCTGAATTTGAATTTTCTATAATAAGACTTGTGAATGACTTGATTTGAATCTGACAGTCTGTTCCAAGTTCATGAGATGTCAATATAAAAGTTTTGTTAGATTATGTTTTGTCAGATTATGATTTGTCAAATTATGATTTGTCAGATTATGATTGGTCAAATTATCATTTGTCAAATTATGTTTTGTCACTCAGATTATGATTTGCCAGATTATGTTTTGTCATTCAGATTATGATTTGTCAGATTGTGTTTTGTCAGATTATGTTTTGTCAGATTATGTTTTGTCATATTTTGATTTGTTGGATTGTTATTGTCAGATTGTGTTTTTAGTAATTTTAGTTCCCTCATTTCATTTCGGTCATTTTTAGTTCCATCATTTCGTTGGTATCATATTTATAATTGTTATGGTGGCAATTAAATTTCATCATTGTATAATTATATAAGAGGCAATTTTACATGATTGAATGAATCAGTTGATTTGATTTGATTGATTGATCGATTGATCGATCGATAGATCGATCGGTGTTTGTATGTTGGTTCTGGTTTAAAACACAGTCATATGCTATTGGCTTCCAAATTTTAAATTTTCTCCTTGTATTGTCCACAATAAACAATTTAAACAAAAATAGAAACTTTAAGACTTGTGTAGTAATGGTTGGAATAATTTCAAATATTGAATAAAATGTAAAATAGCTAGCTTAAAATCATCTTATGATTGTTTCACAAGCTATTAATCCAATTTGCTATTTTGCATTATGTAGCATTGTTAGAAAATTAACTTAATGACAGAGAAATTAAAGGGTACAGTGGATGGTGGAAATTTGTCCCATTATATGGCGTGGTCAAATGGTAATTTAGTGGTACTTGGTCATTAAGGCAAATTGTTGGCACACAGATACCAGTTTAAGTTAAATACCTCTGTACAGTGGGTGCAGAAATGGTGTAACTATAAATATTGGTAGAGGTCAGTTTACATCAGTCTTGATTATTTACAGTAGATAAATAAACGGCAGCCTTATCTTATATGACATTTGGTCAGTGATTGGTCAGTTAACTATGGCCAGGTGACATCTCCAGTATTTCTACCTCTGTTTGGTCAGTTTGACAGGTTTATTGATGTGTTTGTGTGAAATAATTGTCATTCCTTTATACTGACCCATCTACTTCAACCTACTGATCTGTTACTGTACAGTACAAGATTGGACTTAGGATGTTTTGATTTAGAATCTTTTGGATTTTTTCATCTCCAATATTGATTATGCCAAGATTGCAAAAGAGGACTTGCAAAGAAGTTTTGATATTTAAATAAACAAAGAGGAGGTTTATATTTGATCTTTATAGTACTAGAGGGACAAATGTGTTGTACCTGGGATGTTGTGATTTTTTCGTCTTAACTGATAAGTAAAGATGGCTTCTGATGGATTTATGGATTTTTAGAGATTAAGAGATTAAACAAAGAGGAGATTTATTGTATGATTAACAAGCCTCACTCAGGGGCTGTGTCAATATATTATCTATAAAGCCTTCCTTGTTTAAAATTGACTAATAATGGCTTCTGAAGGAATTATAGAGGCATAGAACTGAACAGAACAGAACAGAAAATTATTATATAATTATATACATGAATTAAAAAAATAAAAGATTTACAATGAAATAAATAAAGATACAGTGACATTAAATTATAAATGGTGTAGAGTGAGGAAATTTTGTGGATTCAATATTATAACTACACAATGGTTGCTGGAATATTGTAAGTTTTATATTGAAGTAATTATTGTTTACATATAAATTATAGATAATGATTTCATTTATGTTTAACAGTTTAAACAACAACAAAGATACTAGGATTTATTTGCATATTTATAATAAATTGTATTTTAATTTTGACATTTTAAAGTGGCATAATGAAAAAAGGAAGAAAATGAAGTTATTTTCATTCATTCATTCATTCATTCATTCATTCATTCATTCATTCATTCATTCATTCATTCATCCATCCATCCATCCATTCATTCATTCATTTATTTACCCATTCATACAAAACAACCAACTTCCCATTTTGTTTGCTCCCTCCCCTTCATCATTTATTTATTTATTTATCAATCAATTCATTCATTCATTCATTCATTCATTCATTCATTCATTCATTCATTCATTCATTTCCACATATTGATAACTCCTTTTACATTTTCAAAAGGATCAATCCAAAATTACCAAGGTGTTAAAAAATTATATATACAGTTGCCTATATATATTTCAAATTAAATCAGCCACAATATGTACATTCAATCCCAAGAAATGTATTAGTAAGCAAATTGGTGCCTTAGCACATGACCTATGTGACATAATAAATGAAGTAAAACGGTTTTGCTGTGAAAACCTTTGATGTTTTTTATCTACATAAATGGGTTAATTTAATCAAATATTTAACATATTTGCCATTCCCTGAAATACATCATCTGTACACAAGCCCGTTTAACCGTCAACTGTACTTACTATGTAGATAATAAAGGTTTTATTTTGTTGACTTTCCGATTCATCTTGGTTAAATTGAAGCTCAGTGGGGATATATTTGACCTGGTTTTCGGGTTTGATAATATTATTTTTTTCTTTGGCTAGGTGACACTCAAGGAGTGACGATTGACATCATTTTTATCTCTGTTTATATGATTTAAAGGGCCAGCTGTGTGATATTTATTGTTTGTTTACTCTGTGAAATTGAAAATTTGCGATGTAAAATTTCCTTGGTGTTGGCCACAGACACTTAGTAAGGAGATTCTTTTGAGTGTTTGAGCCCCCCATTTGAGTCAGTTTTTGTTTGTTGTACTTATAAAATGGTTTGAACCTCTTAACATGGTTGAAGTAATTTTGGCTATTGTAATTCACATGGCTATTGGGTTTTTAGTTTCCTGACAATAAAGCATTCTCCACTGGCAACAAATTGATAACTGAAATTGATAAATTGATAATTGAATGCCAATGTTGAGAATAATAATTGAAATGATAACAGCAGTTTAATGAAAAAAACATCTGGAAACAAACTGGCGTGTCACAATGAGCTGGCAATATACTGAGTAAAATATACAACATGAAAATTACATATTTTATGATAAACATAGTTTTGTCAACATATGTAAACTCTTCACTTTCATTCTAATGCACAAATTAATGCAGTTTCAAATTTTATATTTCTGATAACTATGGCATAGTTATTTAAACGTAATAAAATGTTGGTCCTATATGATTGCATAGCAGGGGGTTTGCATGGTGGGGGGGGGGGGTTCTTTTTAAAATTGATTGATATTTTAGCTGTTTGAAGCTTTGGCATTGATATGATCTGACAGGCCTTTGTTAGAGTTATAGCCCTTTATATGTAACAAACAATTTAAGAGGTGTAAATATACATATATCTATTAAAAATAGCAGGGCTTCATTTAATTGATGTTTGGGAGTCATTTGTAACTCCTTGAACTGCCTCGTGACTTCCAAAATATCATGCTTTTCATCTTTTATCTACAGTCAACTATCGTTATCTCGACATCGCTTTTCTCGATATTTCGTTATCTCGATGAAATTTTGAAAGTCCCGATTTTCTTCCTTCTTTATCTATATTGGAAATATTTGTTTATCTCGATATTTCTATTTCGATATTTTCAGTATCTCGATGTAAAATTTCAGCCCCAACAGTTATTTTCACACTATTATCCTTTGTTTATCTCGACTTCGTCCGTTCCCTTCAGACGTGTGAAAAACACAATCTAGACGATAATTGCTCAATTAATAGCGCGTGTCATAATGTCGATTATGTTTGTAACAAGTTTAGCTGTTTTTATAAAAGTTAATCTATTTAGCGTGTTGATTGACTTATGTCCACAATGAGTGAATTTTACATTCTTTTTAAATATTCGAACACTGTATCAATTCATTATGACTTTAAATGTAAATGAAAAAGTGAAAGTATAGAAACGCTATCGTTGCAATATTGTTTCACAACATCACCACCAAATCAATCAGCGGTGGAACAATCTCGAGAAAGACCCGATAAATAACTCGGGAGGATATCCGGATCAACCATATCCGATATCCGATTCACTATATTGGTGTATTACTGAGTAAACCTCACTATGTGTTTTTATCACAGACACCCGTATTTCCGCTGGTAAACATCGGCTTATGTTACTTTGTTAAATATTGACTAGGCCTATGAAAACAAGACATGGGGATATTATAGTTTATTTGACATAAGGTATGCACATGTCTTTTGTAAAAATCAGTTTCGCCTTGTTCTAACCCTAATATGTTTATCTCGACATTTCGTTATCTCGATATTTTTTGGACGGTCCCAATGACTTCGAGATAATGAGAGTCGACTGTATATATAATGTGATTTCCAATGTCAAGTCTGAGACTTCCAAATGGATGGCCAGTGGACTTAGATAGATGGAGAAACAAACAAATCAAAAGTATTAGCCTGGCTTAGTTTATATATTTTTACCCGATAAAAACACAGGCTGATTATTGACATATCTTACAATACATACTTGGTAGGTGGTGTCACAGATACTTAAGATATTTAACCACAAATTTTTGGCCATTTTCTGACAATTTTGCAGTTTCTGATAACACAAGGATTAAAAAAATTTTTTAAATAGAATGATTTGAATTAAATGTTAATATTGAAGTTATTTATGAACATTTTTGTCAAGAAACTAATAACTGAGATTTATCAGAGTGATGTTTTGAAATTGAATATTTATATAGAAGTGGTTATAAAATTTAAATAATACAAGAGGGGAATAATAAATTTGCCTGAATGATTTGAAGCCAGTTTTTAACAGAGTTTTTTAATTCTTTCTTTAAACACTGACTGGCATAATCTCTATAATAATCAAACTGGTTTTAAAAAAAAACAATAGGGGGAAAAAAGACGAAACGACCTGGCTTGAGAGAAGCCATTCGTAGATAAGCGGGGCAGACATTGTGAATTAAAGAAGCGTATTTGCTGTTTAAGTGGATGATATTATTTGGGTATTGATCCGTGAAGATATTATGATAAAAGGCACAGCCAGTATTGTTGATTTAATTCTATTGGAAAAGACGTATTATATGTCAGTACATTTATGACTTAAGCGATAAGAATACGACTGCACTTTATAACATATTTAAAATTTTGAAATTACGTATACAAGTTTTGGACAAATTCCCAAAGAAAAATTTGTTTTCTATTTTTAAAGCGTTTGAAAAAAAATTGTGTACTTGTGGTGAATATAAAGAACGTGTACGAGTGACATTGAAAAATAGATTGTGTTTACACATCAGTGTGGAGTGTATATTTATTTTACACAAGTTGAATTTTACACTGAATCGCGACTTTAGAAATGGAGAATATTTCTATGTGTTTTATATCGTAAAGCCGAAAATATGTATACTTAACTTGCCAGACATAAACTGATAATGGATCTGTGATTTAAAAAAACATTATTTATTTGTTTTGACAGTTTTATTGTGTGGCAGGGAGCTTAAATAACATATTTATATATATATATATACATATATATATATATGTATATATTTGATATTATATAATTATATGAATAATAATTGACAGTAGATATCGGATATATATATATGAATGAAAATGGATATACATCAGTTCCAGGAATTATTCGGATATCTTCCAAATATACACACAGCTGGTTCCTCCTTGTATGTATTTATAATATACTTGTAATATTAAAATATTTGTTCTCCTTTAAATGCTAGGGTAGTACACTATTTAGAATACTGTAGTTCTCTTTTATCAAATGTCAGGTTTTACTGACATTTTGTCAAAACTTTTTGTTGACATTTCGTCAAAGATTTTTTTGCTGATATTTTGTCAGAAGTATTTGGTGACATTTTTGTCTAAAAGTTTTGTTGATATTTCACTGTTTTTTTATGACTTGTTTAAGGTATGATTGTTTATAAACAGCACTTTGATGGTGTTGTACCAAAGAAGAAGTATGGGAGAATTGGATATTTAGTGTGTTCTTTAATATTTAGGCATAACTGACACACAATGATTTGTCAGATTCGAAAAAATTTTTTGTCAGTTTCAAAGAAATGTGACACAGGCTCAAATTTTAATCAGTTCAGTGGTTGTCATGGTGATTCAATTCAGTGCTAGTGTTTTAGTAATGTCAAAGTGTGTGAAAAATGTGCAGTCTGACTAGAACTTGAACCAGAGACCCTCGTAATACCTTGACTAGAACTTGAACCTGAGACTCTGGGAATACCTTGACTAGGACATGAACCTGAGACCCTCGGAATACCTTGACTAGGACTTGAACCTGAGACCCTCAGAATACCTCGACTAGGACTTGAACTTAAGACCCTCAGAATACCTCGACTAGGACTTGAACTTAAGACCCTCAGAATACCTCGACTAGGACTTGAACTTTAAGACCCTCAGAATACCTCGACTAGGACTTGAACTTAAGACCCTCAGAATACCTCGACTAGGACTTAAACCTGAGACCCTCGGAATACCTTGACTAGGACTTGAACCTGAGACCCTGGGAATACCTTGACTAGGACTTAAACCTGAGACCCTCGGAATACCTTGACTAGGACATGAACCTGAGACTCTGGGAATACCTTGACTAGGACTTGAACCTGAGACCCTGGGAATACCTTGACTAGGACTTAAACCTGAGACCCTCGGAATACCTTGACTAGAACTTGAACCTGAGACCCTCGGAATACCTTGACTAGAACTTGAACCTGAGACCCTCGGAATACCTTGACTAGAACTTGAACCTGAGACCCTCGGAATACCTTGACTAGGACTTAAACCTGAGACCCTCGGAATACCTTGACTAGGACATGAACCTGAGACTCTGGGAATACCTTGACTAGGACATGAACCTGAGACCCTCGGAATATCTTGACTAGGACTTGAACCTGAGACCCTCGGAATACCTTGACTAGGACTTGAACCTGAGACCCTCGGAATACCTTGACTAGGACATGAACCTGAGACTCTGGGAATACCTTGACTAGAACTTGAACCTGAGACTCTGGGAATACCTTGACTAGGACATGAACCTGAGACCCTGGGAATACCTTGACTAGGACTTGAACCTGAGACCCTCGGAATACCTTGACTAGGACTTGAACCTGAGACCCTCGGAATACCTTGACTAGGACTTGAACCTGAGACCCTCGGAATACCTTGACTAGGACTTAAACCTGAGACCCTCGGAATACCTTGACTAGGACATGAACCTGAGACTCTGGGAATACCTTGACTAGGACATGAACCTGAGACCCTCGGAATATCTTGACTAGGACTTGAACCTGAGACCCTCGGAATACCTTGACTAGGACTTGAACCTGAGACCCTGGGAATACCTTGACTAGGACTTGAACCTGAGACTCTGGGAATACCTTGACTAGGACTTGAACCTGAGACCCTCGGAATACCTTGACTAGGACTTAAACCTGAGACCCTCGGAATACCTTGACTAGGACTTGAACCTGAGACCCTCGGAATACCTTGACTAGGACTTGAACCTGAGACCCTCGGAATACCTTGACTAGGACTTAAACCTGAGACCCTCGGAATACCTTGACTAGGACATGAACCTGAGACTCTGGGAATACCTTGACTAGGACATGAACCTGAGACCCTCGGAATACCTTGACTAGGACTTGAACCTGAGACCCTCGGAATACCTTGACTAGGACTTGAACCTGAGACCCTGGGAATACCTTGACTAGGGACATGAACCTGAGACTCTGGGAATACCTTGACTAGGACATGAACCTGAGACCCTCGGAATACCTTGACTAGGACATGAACCTGAGACCCTAGGAATACCTTGACTAGGACATGAACTTGAGACCCTCGGAATACCTTGACTAGGACTTGAACTTGAGACCCTTGGAAAAACCTTGACTAGGACATGAACCTGAGTCCCTCGGAATACCTTGACTAGGACATGAACCTAAGACCCTCGGAATACCTTGACTAGGACTTTAACCTGAGACCCTCAGAATACCTTGACTAGGATTTGAGCCCGAGACCCTCGTAAATACCTTGACTAGGACTTGAACTTGAGACCCTCAGAATACCTCGACTAGGATTTGAACTTGAGACCCTTGTAAATACCTTGACTATAGGACTTGAATCTAAGACTCTGGGAATTCCTTGACTTAAGGTCTTGAACCTGAAACCCTCGAAATACCTAGACTAGAACTTGAACCTGAGACCCTCGGAATACCTTTAAGTGGCTCTATCGGCTGAGCTATCTGGCCACTTACAAATTTTCTCCCCTTAAAAGTGAACAGTTCTAAAGATTAATATTTTTTATTTGTTTTGTATATTTACAGGTCAGAGGGATATATTTTTGTATGTTTTTTTGTATATTTACAGGTCAGAGGGTAATATTTTTGTATGTTTTTTGTATATTTACAGGTAGGAGGGTAATATATTTTTGTATATTTTTGTATATTTACAGGTTGGAGGGTAATATATTTTTGTATGTTTTTGTATATTTACAGGTTGGAGGGTAATATATTTTTGTATGTTTTTTGTATATTTACAGGTTGGAGGGTAATATATTTTTGTATATTTTTGTATATTTACAGGTTGGAGGGTAATATATTTTTGTATGTTTTTGTATATTTACAGGTTGGAGGGTAATATATTTTTGTATGTTTTTTGTATATTTACAGGTTGGAGGGATATATATTTTTGTATGTTTTTTGTATATTTACAGGTCAGAGGGATATATTTTTGTTACTATATTTTTGTATATTTACAGGTTAGAGGGATATATTTTTTGTATGTTTTTTGTATATTTACAGGTTGGAGGGATATATTTTTGTATATTTACAGGTCAGAGGGATATATTTTTGGGTATGTTTTTTGTATATTTACAGGTTAGAGGGATATATTTTTGTATGTTTTTTGTATATTTACAGGTTGGAGGGTAACAGAATGAGTATACCACATAGGATCTTGACTACCGATGGTACACAGAAACAGTATCCCAAGTCCCTGACTGAGTCAGACAGTAGCGGGGACTATGTTACTCCAGGCTCGTCTATGGCTGACGTAAGTTGTGATTTTATATAATATAATGATATATGCCCCTTTATGTAATATAATGATATATGCCTCTTCCTCTATATTTCCTGGTATGTTGCCTGTCTAACAGAGTAATCCCGGTCAAAGGGTGGCCTCTTATACAGCATAATAGTCCTAAATTGAAAGTGGAAAGTGCCTGTATCACCAGTGCATAAAGCGCCAGGCCAGCCTGCATACCCTCATCCCTACAGTCCGACCCAGGTTCTATTCTGTTTTGATATCAAAATCTGTAAAACTTTGAATTGCATTGGTTAAATGCTCCAAATTTGATATCGGGAAAAATCTTTTACGAAAATTTAGCAGGTTTTTGACAATCGAAAATGTAGTGCAGTTTTGTGGTGATTCTGGTTCGGTCATAATGTTTGAACTTTTTCTTTTCATCTTATGTTTACAAACCAATATTTATAAGTCATTATAAGCATAAACACTTATAATGTGGCTGTCATCTTGGGTGTAGTTCTGTCACGGCTAAAGTATTGTATTTTGCGTAATGTACCAACTATAGTTGCATTAGTCTTGCGCGTAATTTTTTACTTATAAATGACCTTACTGTGAGGCTCGTATAACAGTACGACATAGACCGAAGTTCTAATATTACAGTGGTACTCTATGTAGTTTTCAGAATGTTCGGTCCGACCCATAGTGTCGTATCATAATTCTGTAAATTCTATGAGTTACAATTGTTTTGCGAGCAATTTTGAACGTAATTCATATCAAAGTGTATCTAATAACAATCTTTTTGTGGCTTTCATTTCTGCATGGTAGAATGAATATGATATATACTATAATTACGGTTTTATGGTTAGGTAATATTTCATTACGTACAAAATAATTACATATGTACTGTAATATATTTCTTCCATTCAATGCAACATTGAATTTTGACAACGAAGTACATGTATGTAATAATAGTAGTATAGTATTGTTGGTTTAAACATATTTATTTTAGCTCAATTGCAAAACAAGTTCTTGCAACTTAAAAAATATATTAATCACTTTCGAGTCCGCTTCCTGAAACCAACCAGTACTGGTGTCATATTAAGAAACATGGTTGTGACCCAACTAGGGCTCGAACCAATGATCTCTGGGTTAAGAAGTAGACACCTTAACCACTAGGCCATCGCTCCCCTTTTAATTAAAGTATTGTTGCTTTTAATGTATAAGAGATGTGATGTTAATTAAGCAGGGGTTGGTTGTAAGAGGTGGTAGTAAAAATATAACATTTTTGTCAAGGATCAAATTGATATAAGTGCTTAATTCTTAAGCAGGCAGCATATTTGATAAATATTAAATCTGTTAATCTATTTAACAGACCAGAAATGCCCTGAAAGCTGTATGGAAAATGAGTTGGTAGTTTTTGCTAAGGCCTCTATGTGACCTGTAACAAAGTAGAGTAAAAGTTCATGACAAAAAATAATTACTTCACCAAACAAATGCCGGTTCAAGGATGTAAACTTGATGAAATACAGTATATAAGATATAAGTTTTCTTGATTTAAGTAAATAAACATTCATGCACCAGTCTGCACATACATTCACTAGTCTGTACATTCATTCACTAGTCTGTACATTTATGCACGAGTCTGCACATTCATTCACCAGTCTGCACATTCATTCACCAGTCTGTACATTCATTCACCAGTCTGTACATTCATTCACCAGTCTGTACATTCATTCACCAGTCTGTACATTCATTCACCAGTCTGTACATTTATGCACGAGTCTGCACATTCATTCACCAGTCTGCACATTCATTCACCAGTCTGTACATTCATTCACCAGTCTGCACATTCATTCACCAGTCTGTACATTCATTCACCAGTCTGCACATTCATTCACCAGTCTGTACATTCATTCACCAGTCTGCACATTCATTCACCAGTCTGCACATTCATTCACCAGTCTGCACATTCATTCACCAGTCTGCACATTCATTCACCAGTCTGCACATTCATTCACCAGTCTGTACATTCATTCACCAGTCTGTACATTCATTCACCAGTCTGTACATTCATTCACCAGTCTGTACATTTATGCACGAGTCTGCACATTCATTCACCAGTCTGCACATTCATTCACCAGTCTGTACATTATGCACTAGTCTGCACATTCATGCACCAGTCTGTACATTCATTCACCAGTCTGCACATTCATGCACCAGTCTGTACATTCATGCACCAGTCTGTACATTCATTCACCAGTCCGTACATTCATTCACCAGTCCGTACATTCATGCACCAGTCTGCACATTCATTCACCAGTCTGTACATTCATGCACCAGTCTGCACATTCATTCACCAGTCTGCACATTCATGCACCAGTCTGTATCAATCGGCACATTCATATATATGTCAGTACAACCGTACCTGAAACTTCATGTCCAAACCATCTGTACACATCTATTATAGATCTGTTCTAGTTTGCATACACATCTATATAATGCAATCAGAGAAGGCATACTGAAATATCACATGGTGTTACCGCCATATAAATGAATAATGCGGATGTTTCTAACTTCAAACTTTTACCATTTCATATTAAATGTTGAATTCTTAGCTAGGTGGTGAGGATGGTAGCTTGCATTTACCCCAATTGTCCATGAAAAAACTTAATCAACATTTTCAATTTTACCATTTTGGACATTCTGTAGGGAATCTTATTTGTCTGTATTTTACTGCAGAAATACTGGAAACTTAAAAAAAATCCAGTTCTAAGCTGATTCTAACATGATTATTTTCTTTTTATTCTAACAGAAGTTTATTTAGTCAATAGGTAGTTTTAGGCATGTTTCCAATTCGAATTGAAAACAACCTTGTACACATGATCTGGTTTCTGTTTACGTGTCAAGAATGATTCATTTCTATAAATAGAACAGAATTTATTTGCCTTAAAGGTGTATTTTTTACTAGTTATTGTTGTTACAAACATATGAATGCTGTAGTTATAATCATGAACTTATTGGTAGATAAACTCCATCATTAAATTTTGTCCAAGTAAAATAATAATCATAATTTTGCCGTACAAAATAATCTATTTGAGTAAAAATATATCCCAAACAAAAAATTTTATCGCTTAATAATATCACTGTTTGGAGTTCGGATGCGAGGAATTATATCACGAAGGCATAGCATGAGTGATATAATGATGCACATCCGAATGACAAACAGTGATTTTATAAAGCGATAAAATCACCGATTTGGATATATTATTTCGATTCTAACACGACATCAACAAAATAAATGCTGCCGTACCTGATATTAAGCTAAATTGCGCCTGATTTGTTTCCGTTGTTATTTTCAGAGCGTCGCATTTTATTGGTTACGTCATATGTCTAATGATTACGTCACATGTCTAAATATAGAACGTCAACAGTGATTTTATAGCATGATAACACACACTTTAAGCCCTTCTATGTTCAATAGGGGAAAAAGGGGAGCGTGATTATACTGAAAAAAAATTTAAAATGTGTTCGGACTGAGTTTTAACTGTGTTTATAAAATAGCATACTCAAAACAAAAACAGATTATATATGGAGATATTTAATTAGGTTTTTGGCATCCTGCAAGGATACATGTATCTAGTATATAGAGATGTTTTTATTTTTGAAACACAGTCATTTATATCTAAAAATAGTACCAGTTATTGATTCTAAAAATAGACCAGGGTTTCCCAATGATTACAGTACAGGTATAATATGTAAGATAAAAGCCTTGTTACATAATAAACATGTCACTTATGAAACACCTTTAGATTTTTTTTGCACTGTAATGTCATCATCATGGGATCTCGACTATAGATTTGGTTTTCCATTATTTCAACATAATAATACGCAAATTATTTCTTTATCTTACCAAAGAAGTATAAATTAATTTTTAAGATTCATCCAATTAGTGTGTTAATTAATTACGTTAAAAAAACACCTTTAATAAAAGATAATGTATAAATACTAATTATATAATTTTGGACTAGACTAAAATGTTAAAGGTATAGGTAATCTTATTATTTTGATTTATATAGAAGACTTGAGGGTATCATATGGTATAGATTTCTTCACAAATTAACTCCAGGTGTGGCTATAGCAGACGTAATTTCTCTATGTCAGTTAGGCTATGTATGTCAGTGGAGATGATAATATGTACAAATGTTTTTTCTTGATTTGCCAGATACCTGACAGACTAATGAAAGGCGAGCAAACAAAAAAAAAGGAAAAAAAAAGAAAAGAAAAAAATTAAATAAATGTTTTTTTGTTGTTTATAGTGCACAAATAGAGTGCTATTGGCTTTCACGGGAACGAAAACATGCAAAAATTAGGATTATTTGTTATAAAAGAAGTGAAATGTAAACAATGCTGAAGTTACTTTTTACTTCCATTGAAAATACTAAATGACACTATATTTTCACTATTAACTGCCGAAATGCAACAGTCATGAAAATGTATGACTAATGAGTTTCTTTTTGTAAAATGTAAGAAAACATAAATAAGTGTTGAGGCACGGAGGGACGGACGCACAGATGGACGATGTGATTTTGATATACTGCCCATTTGGGGGCATTCAGATGAAAAAAACTTTAAAGAAATGAAGAAAAAAAAGAAAAATCTCTAGGCCTTTAATGTTTACTGTAAAATGGTTACACAATTAAATTACATAATTCAAACAGGACATGTGTGTTTAAGTAAATAAATCAATCCGGGAAGGATATCTTTAGATTTCCATAAGTTTCTCGCATTTGTTGAAATATTGTTTACATAATGTTAACATAAAAATTATAGAGAAAATTGTGTAGATTTCAACATGACATGATAATAGGTGTTGGAAGGTTAACATTGACAGAAACCGAAACAACGAAGCGAACTATGTACAAAATCTTTGGCCGGGTTATTCCCCTAAAGCAGTGGAATCTATTTCACCTTGTACAATTATAACACAATTTATAGGGGATATTCAAATAAGGAATACAATTTTTATATAAACTTTGTGGGAAAATTTGAACAAGTGTGTGACTGACAGTTCAATAACATTTGCAAAATGATGTTAGGACATAGTGCTTTTACATTTAACCCTTCACCTGTCGCGCATAGAATAATGGAATAGTCTATTATTTTAAAAGTTTTGGTTTGACTTGTTCCTATTGCGTTGCTTATCCATAATCAGTACAGTTACATGTATTATAATTCATTAAGTATTTTGTATGGAAGTCAAAAGTACTGATTTGTTAATATTTTGATATGCTTATCACAAATATTTTCATTTTCAGCTAGCGCTTTTTCATTTTCTTAAGCTATAATTTTATGTCATAAAGTCTGGAACTATCTAATTTATGTCATATAGTCTGGAACTATTTAATTTTATGTCATAAAGTCTAGAATTATTTAATTTTATGTCATACAGTCCAGAACTATAATTTTATGTCGTTAAATTCGGAACTATTTTATGTGATTAAGTCTGGAACTATAATTTTGTCATAAAGTCCAGAACTTTTTATGTCATAAAGTCAGGAACTCTAGTTTTAGTCCAGAACTATTTTGTGTCATTAAGTCAGGAACTATTTCATGTCATAAAGTCCGGAACTATTTTCTTTCTATATGAATCATCCGATCAGCTGTTACAACAACAACAACAACACAAATCACAGCTGGTGTCCTGTATAATATATATACAATATATTTCAGTATTATAGTGTGTTACACAACAATATTTACTAATAATAGTTAGGAAGGAAGGAAAACTTACTGTAGATAAAAGATTGATTAATGTATGATTAATTTATGATTAATTCGTGATTATTTACTGTTTCTTTTTCTGGTCAGTGTTTTGTATAATGTGGTATGAATGATCTGAGATATTGGCTAGTAATATGAAGGTAATCAAGACAGACGGTCTGTAGAGTTAGTTGATGGGTAGGGAATTTAGGACAGCTTTTATGTAAAGTTGGTTGATGGGAATGGAATTATGGGGGAAATGATAAAAGCTAATGCAAGCTGAAAACAATACAGATTACAGATTGAAGTAGACATGGAAAAAAAAATATATACATTTGTAATTGTGCTTGTGGAGTACGGATGTTATTTGGGAAAATTGTGAACAAATTATTTATAAATGGAATATAATAAATAGCATTTAATTTAAATTATGTGTAAGAGACGGTGAATTGATTAGAAATACAGTTTTTGAGAAAAATGTTATAATTTAAAGGAACCTACATGTAGATTTGGGATGATTTTGGGAATAATGTTTTTGGGAAATGTGTTTAGGAAATGCTTATGATTTTCAGAAACCATGAATATGGAATAATTTAGGAAAATAGATGATTTGAGCCACGTCACGAGAATACCAGCATAGTGCGATTGCGACCAGCATGGATCCAGACCAGCCTTCAGGATCCATGCTGTTTGCTATCAGTTTCCCTACTTGTAATGGGGTTTGTAAGCGAACATCAGGGATCCTGATCAGACTGCGCGGATGCGCAGGCTGGTCTGGATCCATGCTGATCGCAAACGCACTATGTTGGTTAATTGTCTTTACTTAGTAAGTTGTGGGGTTATAAATTAATACTTTTCAATGTCAATATTAATATTTAGGGATTTGATGATTTGGATAATAGATTAAGGAGCTAGCTAGGTTTATGCTGATTTTGAAATAAAGTTTTTCTGAAGTATGATTTAGAAATAATGTTTTTTTGGGAGGGAACAGTGATTTAGTAATACAGGTTTTTTTGGAATAGTGATTTGGGAATTAGGTTTTAATGAACAATAATTTGGGAATAAAGTTGATTTGGATAGTGATTTGGGAAGTTTTGATCATGAATTGAATGGGATTCTTTGGGTTGTTTTTGTTGTCAATATTTGTTATAAATGCAACTGCATACAAAAAGAAAAAGAGTTATTATTTTATATTGATATTAATACTGAAGCTTAATTAAAATCTATAGTACAGAAATACATTTAATAATCATAAGTGTCTGTAAAATGGGACACATTAATTGATTTGGATGTATTCTATCAGTTGTTTTGTTTACTATATTTTAGAACATCCTTGTGTCCTAGCAAGACAGTAAATATGTGTATTGGTTTTTGGTAGAAATATTGGAACTTTCTTTTTTACTTTGCTAAGGGGGGGGGGGGGGGGAGGTATATGCAATAAATGTAAGGCGTAGAACTGTATTATATAAAATGATAGGGGAAGTATTGTTATTGTTTACCATAAGACATATCAAAGAATCAATTAATTCACAGACAATATTATTGTCTCTGGAATAGATGTATTTTAGGCTATAAAAAACAATGTTTTGTTTCTTGTCTCCAGTAAATAAAAGAGGAGGGTTACAAATTAAATTAAGGATTTTTTATGATTTTTTTTTTTCTTTTTTCTTTTTTAAATAATATATGATATTTAAGATAATAATTTGTGACCTTAGTGCAGTAAAGGGTTAAGTCCTCTTAAATTTAATAGGAGTTAACCACTTATTGCACTAAGGTGACAGTATATGTCTATGTTAACGTTAGGCAGGTAAAAAACGGGGGAGGAATTATAGGTAGGGATACCAGAAACAAAACTTGTATATTATTTTTGTAGTGTACCTTATGTACGGCCTTGGATTATATGTTAAGTTTAACAACAATGGAAAGACTTATTATAAATAATTCAGTGTTAATAGTGCTCTAAAAAGTCACTTTGTTTTAGTCTGTGTGGTGATATTCTTTTAAAGTCACTGGATTTATACATTTATTCTCATTCACTTTGGAAGAAAATTTGGATTGAAAAAAAAAATGGATTATTTTCAAGATGAAAAGGTAAATAGTTAATTATACTGTCTTTTATAAAATTTGGGACAATCTGTTTTCTTCATTTTAACGAGATTTTTATTGTGCCATCTATTTTGTGTTTAAGCCCTTGATATAACAAAAGTCCCATATTGAGCCCTTCAAGAAAATCCCCTTCTTTACCAAGGATCAGCTGTAACCATGGTAATATCAATGTATTTATAATCTTCAATCTGTCAGTTTGTATTAAGTTGTTGCAGATTATACTTTGTAATGGCCATACAGGAGCTGCTGTGATTCTATTGATCTGACTTGGGGGGGGGGGGGTCTTTCCTAGGTTGTCAGTCTAAATCCTATATAGGACAATTGTGACATCTGCCACATGATTGTCTTGCTACTATGATTTCCCCCCCCCCCACTCCATCCTTTCCCACACACAGATTGAAGGGGCGAGGGGGGCTTTACAGATAAATAACTGGAAATATAGGTCAATAACATAAGAAAAGAAAACATTTATTGACAAATATATGAAAAGTGTCTCATTTAAAAAAGAAAGTAAAAAAGGATTTAAAAAAAAAACATTTGGAACAAACTAGAGATATAAACATTTTTTTTTTGAAATACGAAACGAAAATGTTTTTAAAGACTTGACTGTTCCATGTTTGATCAGTTAGCATCTAAGTTTCATGTACAGAAAATAAAGAATATACCTTACCTGTAATTAATATTTAAATAGTGAAGTTTTTATGCAGTGTACTTTAAAAGTGGGTCAGTGCAGTACTTTAAACAGGAGTCAATACTTTAAAAACAATGAAGAAAAAAAATGTTTACAATTTTATGCATGATAAATCTAGAGAAAGATGTGTCTCAAAACTATTTGTTGTTTGTTTCAAAGATTTTGTTGTGATAAGTGTCATAAATCAAAATAAAAAATACAAAAAATAAGACCTTTGATCTATCATTAAGGGGTTTGGAGAGAGTTGAAAGTGTTAGGGCTATATACTGTAGGTGTTTGTACATATATATTTAATAGACATAAAAGAGATTGAAGTATATTATGATGTAAAGAGATAATGATATATTAACTTATAAAAGCTTTCATAAACTTGTGGTGTCAGCAACAAATAAAGGATGGATTAATGTAGGCAGATATCCCACACCTTTTAAAAGGTGTAGTGTCTCATTACTTATTCATAATTTCTTTTGTACAATCCTCTATACATGATTATTGTGTTTAGAGTTTAAATCATTAGTTCGTTTATGGAGGCTTGCTGAGTTTGTTACAATACGGTTAAACCTATGAATTATAAAGACCATCCAAAAAAAGAGACCAAAGGTGGTCTTCATAGACAAGTGGACTTTATTCTGAGGTTATATACTCTGTTTTGCATTTAATCAATTAAAAGGCAATCAAAAAGTGGCCATATTTATATGGTGACTTTTATGCTGAGGTGGTCTTCAACACATGTTTGACTGTAATGGACTAGGGAAGTTTTAAATCTAAAAACTGTCAAATGTTGGCTGACCTGGCTCTAGGCTAACAACTTAAGTTTTCAGCATTTTTTTGAGTCAGTGTGATGTTTAACGGAGAATTTGTTTTGAGAGGGATTGATTTATATATAAAGTTTATCGGCAGTCTTATGGAAATGTTTTATATATAAAGTTTATCGGCAGTCTTATGGAAATGTTTTATATATAAAGTTTATCGGCAGTTCTTATGGAAATGTTTTATATATAAAGTTTATCGGCAGTCTTATGGAAAAGTTTTATCAGACTAAAAATTGGCTGGCTCAAAATGTATTTTTTCTGTTATTTTGAGGGGAATGTATATCATAGTATTATGACCTTGGCACAGTGACAGTTCATATACACATGTTTATATATCAACTCAATACACCTCTGTTATTATACCTTTCTGTCAGTCATCTTCTATACTGTGTATAGGCCAAAAAATACAAAATAATAACTTCTTGTGTTATTTCCTATGCTGTATGATATACAATAAAAGCTTATGATTTTAAGTGTCCATTAATCAGTGCTCTAAACTTTGGACAATCATCTTGAGATTGTTACAAGGTCATATTTACTTCTATGACGAAATCTGTATTTTATTTATGTACTGGTAGAAGGTATTTCTGCCAAAAATAATGTTAAACTGCAAGTATTTTGACAAGACAGTATAAAACTCTTGTCAGTGAATAAGGAAACCATGAAAAGTGGCTTTTGTTATTTTCTAAAGTAAAACTGCAGTATCTTGTAATCTGTCTGTAGATTAGAGCAGTTTTGTTTTTGTTATCTTGACTGTGTCCTAATATTATCAGTATTTTATTGACTATACCCTACTGAATTTCTATAATGGATTTATCCAGGTTAAGATTTGGAACAGTCCATTCTAAATTTAAGGGATTTTAATATTTATAACAATACAAAAATTGAGTTACCAGCAGTTCAGAGCCTGGTAAGGCTGCAAGATATCGAAATATGAAGGCTCAGGCCTGGTGGCTCTGTCCTGGAAGAGGTTTAGGCTTTGTGCCTCTGTACTGGTGGATTCTGAGGCCTGTTGGTTGTGTACTGATGAAGGGTCAGGCCTGGTGGCACTGTACTGGCGGGACTCAGGCCTGGTGGCTCTGTACTGGTCGGGTTCAGGCCTGGTTGCTCTGTAATGGTTGATTCTGAGGCCTGTTGGTTGTGTACTGATGAAGGGTCAGGCCTGGTGGCACTGTACTGGCGGGACTCGGGCCTGTTGGCCCTGTACTAGTGGCAAAAGCTAATCAATTTCGGTTTACTGCAGATTAAGGGTTGACATAATCTTGACATCAGATTATATATAAGCCTGGCATGAACGTGGAACTGTCCATTTAACTTGGTCTTCCATTGTAGATAGTGACCATCATACTGAAGATGACAGTTATGAAAACAGGTACTTTCTGTCGCAAATAATATACAGACGAGTATCTCGAGGGGCCAATCCAACACTTTAACTCTGGACTATGGCTGTGTCACTGTTAATATGGTACTCAACCAATGAAAATACATGTATAACAAAGTATTAGTTGTGAAACTGGTTGTTTGATATATTATTAATTTTATCATAATTGTATATTTTCAGGTCATTAGTCAGGGCAGTCAAGACTCGTTGGATAAACATTCCAGTTTGCCGCGCATGAAAAGCTATGACGCGGCAGTTTTCGACGTGTTGCGAGTTCCACCAGAGGAATTTGCCGTAAGTTTTATAATTGTTGTTGTTGTTTTTATTCTTGTTCAATGGCGCACATAGTTGCCTAATTGTTCTTCTGTCCGTCACTTTCTGATAGCACAATTGTCTGATAATTTGCATGTTAGTGAAATATAAAAAACAAGGCATGCTGTGAGTGATATACAGTGAGTGATATACAGTGAGTGATATACAGTGAGTGATATACAGTGAGTGATATAATTATATCGGATCTTCAGTTAGAGATTTACAGTGAATGGTCATACAGTGAGATATGAGCGATAGACAATGATATACAGTGGATGATATATGATGATTAATATACAGTGAAAGATTACAATAAGTGATATTCAGCGAGAGATAGCTATACAGTGATATAAAAATACTGTATCGTACAGTGAAATATACAACAAGTAATATACAGACAGTAACTGTTATAAACTGTGGCTGATATACAGTAAAAGGTAATACGATACATATAGCAAATAAAAAATATCTATATCAGCGGCAAATCTTCATAATTATTTCATTATAATAAAGTACATATGAGCCGCCTCACAACAAAACCAACGCAATGCGTTTGCGACCAGCATGGATCCTGACCAGCCTGGGCATCTGCGCAGTCTGATCAGGGTCCATGCTGTTTGCTATCAGTTTCTCTACTTGTTATAGGGTTTGTAAGCGAACAGCATGGATCCTGATCAGACTGTGCGGACCATGCTGGTCGCAAACGCATTACATTGATTTTGTCATGACGAGGCTCAATTATATTTAATCTATTGCAGAGTCAGATAACGCTGATGGATCTACCAGTATTTAAAAACATTCAACCTGATGTAAGTATAGTTAACACTGTGATTTTGTAGTTCTACATTTTATTTATGGGGGCGTCCGTGGCAGAGTGGTTAAAGTCGTTGACTTCAAATCACTTGCCCCTCACCGCTGTGGGTCCGAATCCTGACAGGGACTTTTGAATTCTTTCATGTGAGGAAGCTATCCAGCTAGCTTTTGGAACGTCAGTGGTTCTACTTGAGTGCACGTTTGTGCCTGAAATAATGCAGGGAAGGGCAAATGAGGTCTTCCTCCACCAGTAAAGCTGGAACTTCGCCATATGATCTATACTGTGTCAGTGTGACATAAAACTCAATCAATCAAACAAATATCATTTATGTTTTTTCTCTACCTGACCGCAGTGGGTACGAATCCCCCATGAGACTTTGAAGTCATGTTTAAGAAAGCAACTCAAGTTCTACTAAGAAGCCAGCTTGTGTCAGGTTACAATACTGTACAAAAGGGGCGGGGGTGGCAATCTGAGGTCTATATCAACTAGATGTAGATCTAGTAAAGATGGAAATTTAGTCATTTTTTTACCAATACAGATTTGCCATTGTAGCTGAAACCCATTATCACAAAAATTAATAACCAAAGACAAAGTATTCTTGTACATACAAACTTCTGTCATCCTGGTGTTACAATCTTGTAGGATATTTTTATATTTGAAGCATTGCTAATATAGGGAGTCAAGATTCATGCATGACATTTGCCCCCTGACCTTACTTCATTTGTATTTGTTACGAAATACCATCGTTTTTAAAGTTTTATGGTTTTAATAACTTTAATTTATTAAGTAAATTTTTATTTTTACTTATTATAACATTGTTTAATTATGCTTCAGGAGTTAACGTCATGTGCATGGACAAACAAGGAAAAACTTATCAAGGCACCGAATGTTGTTGCCTTTACACGCAGGTTTAACCATGTAAGTATTTTACCAATATATGTATATAATCAGTTCCAAGCTTTTCTTAGCTTTCCACATTTAGTCTTCTTCTGAATAAAAATTGACATTTACAAAATAATAAATGACGCAATATCCGTTTAACTATTCGCGTAACGGAATATCCTGCTGGAGTTGGAAATTATTCCTAGAGGGGTTAGAATACAGGGAACTCTTGGTTTATCTATCTCCATGTTAAAAAAAAACAGCTTCAAAGTTTCTATATGCCCTTCACAGTATTGATGTGGCCTTTAACCTAAACCAAAAGAAGTCATGAATTTTTTAATTTTGTTTGTGTGTTTCAGGTAAATTTTTATTTTGTTTGTGTGTTTCAGGTAAATTTTTGGGTACAGAGAGAAATCTTAAACACTCAAACCGACAAGACACGGGCTGAGGTATTAGCCCATTTTATAAAAATAGGAAAGGTGAGATCATATTTTTTATATCAGCATATTAACAATGATTTCTTAGATATGACATTTTTACTTCAACAATTTCGAGGAAAAAGTCAAGCTATTATTTAATGGCTTAGTCATTTGTCTTTGTGTATTAATAAATTTCAAATGGTTACTAAACATGAAACTTGGAATAATTGCTTATCGTGACAAGGTGCAGTTGTTCGACAAGGGACATAATTCTGAAAGCAATTTTTTTTAAGGGTTATGACTAGTGATGGAAATCGGATGAAATTTGTCCCAATCGATCATCGGTTCAATCGGATGGGCCATAATCGATAACTTTTCGAATAAAGTCGCGTTAAAAAGAAATAGGGAAGAAACATTTCTTCCAAAGGCACTTGATTATATTCAGTAACATGAACTTAATTTAGCACGTTTTAACAAAGTTTTCACCTTATATAGTCATAATTTTACGAAATAGATTTTATTTTTCAATGGATGTCAAATAATAACCTCCACATCACATTATATTACTATTGTTTACATCACGTATTGATCCTGTTCAACTCCAAATTGTCTCCGAGATGATTTTTTTTTTTGCAATCGGCAAAGAAAATTACCGTCAGAATTAATTCCCTTTGATACCTTAAACATTTTCGACGACGTCGCGGAACAAATTTTTGTGAATCGATTATTGTCGCTTGACTTAACAGTAACTGATTATTGGCGACCTGCGACAATCGGAACATCACTAGTTATGACCCCTTTTTAACATAGAATTTTTAACTGGTGAGTGTTATCACAGCTTGCTGTGCTCTTTTAAGAAATATAAGATGGAATTAAAAAGAACAATTTTGATTAAAATCAAACAAAAGATAATTGTTTATTCATAACACTAACCAATATCCTGTTTAATGTAGAGCTGTCATTGATAGAGACAGTGTTGATGTATCGTTGATATTTTTCTGTCGATGAATAATGGATACACATTTTTAAAAAATCGATAATTTTTATTCATTATTTAACCGTCTATAAATTATGAAAACTCACCCAAAATGTAAACAAAAGCAGACGGACATGTCTAACACTAAGCTGTTGTTACAAAATGGACACTTTGCATATCAGTGATGACAAAAAATTGTCATAAATGGTTTGAAAATTTCAAAATATATTTAGACTGAATAGGAAACAGTGCAAACCATGACCGGACCACGCAGATGTGTCAGCTAATCTTGATCTACATTGAATCAATCAGCTACCAGAAGATTACATGTTAATCATTCTGTATATTTCAGAAATTATTAGAGCTCAATAATTTACATGCGGTGATGGCAGTGGTCTCGGCACTACAAAGTGCCGCTGTATTCCGACTGTCCAAAACTTGGATGGTGAGTATTTATTCTTCTACGAATGTCAATTCATCATACTTGTTGCGATGGGCAACAATTCTCCATTAAAACTCATCCAGTCGGTTCTGTAGATTGCATTTATTACTAGGAATGGGGGTAGAAAAAAAGTAAATTTAATAGTCATTTGCAGGGGATGTGACTTTTAATGATTGTTATATAGTGAAAGATATATTCCATATCTCACTCAAAATCAGGGTAGTTAATTACCGGTAAATAAATATATTTGGCTATCTACGTTCTTGTTACGAAAATTCTTACGAAATCAATCTGTAAAAAAGTCGCATTTATTTACAGAAACTATCCAATGAATGATATAAAGTATATTTCACCGACAAAATCCATTATTTCTGTTAATGGATTTAATTAATGACAATACAATTAACAATGGTAATATAATTAAAAAATTGATCATGTATGCATTGTTTCAGAACCTGACCAAGAAAGACAAGTCATCGTATGAAAAGATGGCCGATTTATTTTCGGAAAATAACAACCGACAACGCTTAAGAGATTATATGGATAATGTCAGATTACCTTGTATTCCATATTTAGGTAAGTTATTATTAAGTTATATGTGTTCCATATTGATGTAAGTTATATGTAATTCCATCTTTAGGTAGGTTATATGTTCCATATTTAGGTAAGTTATATTTATTCCATATTAAGGTGAATTATACCTATTCCATATTTAGGTGAGTTATATATGTTCAATATTTATGTAGGTAATATGTATCAATATTGAGGCAGGTTATATGTATTCTGTATTTCGATAAGTTATATTTGTTCCATATTTAGTAATGTTATATGTGTTCCATATTTAGGTAGGTTATATCTATTCCATATTTAGGTAAGTTATATGTTTCTATATTTAGGTAGGTTATATGTATAAAGTTATAAGAAAATATCACTTTGAAGGTGTCCTAAATTTGTAAAGGGAAGTTTCTGTTGTAATTTGGCTTGAGTTTATAGTGAAAGGGTAGGGCTGTTTAGTCATGAAACAATATGGATCATTTAATATATTATTGATTCACAATTCAGAATATTGATACAATGTAAAACCCATTTCATTAATTTTCCAAGGCCCATAACTCTAACAGATTTTTACATAATTATGGCCCTTTCTGGACTTGAAAAAAAATCTGCATTATCTGGGCTTTTGAGAAACATGACACATGCTGTCCTACTGACAGCTCTTTCACCATTTTTGAACTAATTGGGGAACTTCCTATTGTTATGACATTAAATTAATTTGGAAAAAAAACGATTTTGGCAAATACAAAATTGTGAATTTTGAGTAACTATTGTTAATATTTTGGAAAATACAAGCAGAAAAATAAAAAATTTCCATAGGAAAAAGCGAGATTTCCATGTCTGTAATATATGCCAAGATGACTGGTTTTAGACTATTTCAAAACTGGTTTAAACTGGAACGGGTTATTTACCTTTTATAGAGCACTTTGTCCTTTTATTAGGTCTAGATCACTAGGTACATGTATACTACCTGTACTAGTTTAATGATTATTAATATTTTGTTTTTGTAATATTGTGTTATATTAACATGCAATGTTATTATTGTTTGTAATTTAATAATAATGAGCCGTGTCACAACAAAACCAACATAGTCACTAGTGTGTTTGCGACCAGCATGGATCCAGGCCAGCCTGCTCATCTGCACAGTCTGATCAGGATCCATGCTGTTCCCTATCAGTTTCTCTACTTGTAATAGAATTGGTAAGCGTACAGCATGGATCCTGATCAGACTGGGTGGATGTTCAGGCTGGTCTGGATCCATGTTGGTCGCAAATGCACTTCACATATGTTGATTTTGTCATGGCGTGGCTCAATTATGAACTAACATTATCTCTGTAGATCTGAAGCTACATTCACATGGCAAGCTTACAAATTGTTGGCTTGTTTTTGTAATTATGGAACGGTCCTTATTTCCCCTAGATGATGGATTGTACAGTATAGTATTACTTCGTAAATAGATCAATGACAAAAACAGAGGGCCAATGATTGATGGGTAGTTGTTGTTGTTGTTTCGATGCCACATTCTTCGCATTCCAGGTCTCGCAGTTATTGTCTATGAGATAATATTTATTTTTGCAGTCCTACGTGTAGCTAATGTTCACTTGCCCCTCACAGCTGTGGGTTCAAATCCCGATAGGGACTTTGGATTCTTTCATTTGAGAAAGCTATCCAGTTAGCTTATGTAATGTCAGTCATTTAGTCAGATGCCCAAGTATTGCATTAAAAAATCCGAAGACCCTTATTTTACCTATAAGAATGCACAAAGGGCACATGAGGTCTGAAGGGCACATGAGGTCTTCCTTCACCAGTAAAGCTAGAAAGTTTTTTTGTGTGTGCCAGTAGTTTTAGTCATTATTTATTAATGTATACAGTTCCAATTATGCAGATATTTAGTTGGACTTATACCCAATTAGCTATGTTTGGTACAGATGTATTAATTTATCATTTTTTTGCCTTCCAAAGGCTTAAAGGAACTTAGAATAAAGCTATCCAGACATGTATATTTATTCCCAAGACAGTTGTAGCATTTCTCAGAAATAATAATGTCAAAAAGCTTGTGATAAAAAAGTAGGTTATAGGTTTTCCTAGACCATAAAATGCATTAATATAACTTAAATGGTTGAGTTGGTCTAAGTACTTTTGGAGATATTGTCCAATGTTTTGGAGATGTAGTCTGAGATTTGAAAGATATTATATATTCTCAGGTTTATATTTGTATACAATATTCTCAGGTTTATATTTGTATACAATATTCTCAGGTTTATATTTGTATACAATATTCTCAGGTTTATATTTGTATACAATATTCTCAGGTTTATATTTGTATATAATATTCTAGGGTTTATATTTGTTTTTAATATTCTCAGGTTTATATTTGTATATAATATTCTCAGGTTTACATTTGTATATAATATTCTCAGGTTTATATTTGTATATAATATTCTCAAGTTCATATTTGTATATAATATTCTCACGTTCATATTTGTATATAATATTCTCAGGTTTACATTTGTATATAATATTCTCAGGTTTATATTTGTATATAATACTCTCAAGTTTATATTTGTATATAATATTCTCAAGTTTATATTTGTATACAATATTCTCAGGTTTATATTTGTTTACAATATTCTCAGGTTTATATTTGTATAAAGTATTCTCAGGTTAATATTTATATATAATATTCTCAGGTTTATATCTGTATATAATATTCTTGGGTTCATATTTGTATATAATACTCTGGGGTTCATGTTTGTTTATAATATACTCAGGTTTATATGATATTCTCAGGTTCATAATTGTATACAATATTCTGAGGTTAATATTTATATACAATATTTTCAGGTTCATATTTGTATATGAAATTCTCAGGTTTATATTTGTATATAATATTCTCAGGTTTATATTTGACGGATTTTACAGATTTATATTTGGTTTATATATTTCAGGTTTATATTTGACGGATTTTACAGATTTATATTTGGTTTATATATTTCAGGTTCATATTTGACGGATTTTACAGATTTATATTTGGTTTATATATTTCAGGTTCATATTTGAAGTATTTTACAGGTTTATATTTAGGTTTATATATTTCAGGTTTATATTTAGGTTTATATATTTCAGGTTTATATTTGTTTTCTATATTTCAGGTTTATATTTGACTGACCTGATCTATATAGACGTTGCTCATCCACATCATGGTGGTATGGAAAGTCATCATCGTAAACTACAGATGAACAATATACTGAGAGTTATTGCTGACCTTCAACAATCTACATATGGTATAACTATATTATGTTTGTATTACTACCTGTATGGTTTAACTAAGTGGCATGGTTCAACTTAGTGGTATGATATGGTTAAACTAAGTGATATGGTTTGACTACATTGTATGGTTCAACTAAGTTGTATGTTTTAACTAAGTGGTATGGTTCAACTAAGTGGTATGATATGGTTAAACTTAGTGATATTGTTTGACTAAGTGGTATGGTTCAACTAAATGTTTCAAATGAACTTTTAAATGTTTTGTAATCAAATGTTTCAAATGGTATTTTAAATGTTGTTTTGTTGTTGTTGTTGTTTTTACAGAGCCTGAAGTTAAGGAGCATGTTCAGAATTACCTGAAGTCTGTGCGGTATATAGAAGAACTACAGAAGTTTGTTGAAGATGATAATTATAAGTGAGTATATTTATGAGCCGCGTCACGACAAAACCAACATAATGCGTTTGCGACCAGCATGGAGATATTGTCTTCTGCGCAGTCTGATCAGGATCCATGCTGTTCGATATCAGTTTCTCTACTTGTTACAGGGTTGGTAAGCGAAAAGCATGGATCCTGATCAGACTGTGTGGATGCTAAGGCTGGTCTGGATCCATGCTGGTGGCAAACATACTATATTGGTTTTGTCATGGTACGGATCAATTTTATCAAAACTCTTTGATTTGATTGTCTAATTGTTAATTGCATATTCTCAGCTTGTAGCTAGCGCAATTAATTTTCAAAGTTATTGTGAAATTTACCAATTTGGGAAAATATGTCAGCATTCAGTATGTGAAAATTCTTAAGTAAATTGGGGTAAATTTCATTCTCAGTTGTTGGAATTTGATTTTAGGTACCCTTCTCCACTTTTCTGAATTCCCATGCTGTATTTTACCCATCAGAAAGCCACAAGTTGATTTGAAAATTGAAAAGAAAAAAAATCAACTGGTTAAGAAAAAAAAAACTTAAACCATTCGACCATCGCTACCCTGATTAAATTGTTTATAAATTGATTCTCCTGTGTTTGAACAATATTAGTGAATATTATTTTGAATAAGTAAATGTTTTTGTATATAAAAGTGTTAATTTTTATTGCTTTAAATTACAGGTTGTCATTAAAGTTGGAGCCACCCATCTCTAACACGACGATGTCTACGTCAAGGGAAGATGTGAGTACATGTCCCCCATCGCCCACGTCAGAGCCCAGATATACTCACACACTTACCCCTGGTCCCTCAAACACGGGGAAACATCATGGCCACAGAAAATCCAAAAGTTTAAGTGCAAAGTAAGTTAACAATTAATGACAATAAAGTAATATTTTCATTATACAAGGGAGATAATAGGAATTATAATGAATTAAAGCAGTCTTGATTTACTTCCCTTTAACTTGCTAGCTTTATATGATATTTCTCTTACATACGGGGAGAATGATTTATGTTGTTTCATTACCAGTTTGTTAAACATTATTTTTTTACATTTGATTGGTTCCAATATTGTTACTGCAGACTGGTTTCCATTTTTTTTTTTTTTTTGGTTAAATGTTTTTTACTTTGAAAAATCAACATATTTTATTCAGTATACTGGGTATTCTGAGTTTTCCAGAGTTTTGTTTAACATGATAAAGACAAATAAAGCATTCTTCCAGTTTCTTAGTACCAGTAAATTAGAAAGGAAAGAAAAAGGAAAGAAAAAGGGTAACAAATAATATTTTTTTAATAACGGCAATAAGAATAAATAGGAAAACAATAATCATTGTATGTTGGATGTATGGAGGATACCACTTTTTCAATCTACAGTTTTTCCTGTCCCAGTTTCCTAAGCTGTGCAGGTGGGGTACCAGAGCGATCGCAGAGTCTTCCAACCAAAACAACCGCGCCGTACGTGAAAGGTGTGCGACACTTGTTAGACGACAGTGTCCTTGAGGAAGAGTCGCCCTGCGCGTCTAGTGACGGTTCACTGTGTAAAGGTAGGTAGCTTAGATCTGTCAATATATTAATAATTGAGCCGCGTCACAACATAACCAACATAGTGCGTTTGCGACCAGCATGGATCTAGACCAGCCTGCTCATCTACGCAGTCTGATCAAGATCCATGCAGTTTGCTTACAAACCCTATTACAAGTAGAGAAACTGATAGCCAACAGCATGGATCCTGATCAGACTTGAGCGGATGCTCAGGCTGGTCTGGATCCATGCTGGTCGCAAACACACTATGTTGATTTTGTCATGGCTCATATCATTGTCAAGTTAACTACCTTCGTGTAACTTGCAGAAACTTTTATGCTCCCATTTATGCAACTTTTACGATGAAGCAAAATGACTATTGTTGGTTAACATCCAGAGGAATCTATCAGTAAAATGATCAACTGGGGGGTGGTGGGATGGGGGTTGGATGAGGTTACCACAATAAATGGATTTTTGCAATGGCTCTATCTTCAATGCCTCACATATAATCATGATAATCGTGTTAATATGTCAAGCATAAAATTGTGTTATTGGGTTAAATGCCACACACTAAATTATTTTAAAGCAGAAAGCAGCATGCCTGCAGATGAGTGGAAATATTTCAATAAATCAAACTTGTGAAAAATGTACTAAGATTTTGGAAAAGTAGAAACATTCAAGATTCAAGTAATAATTTACATGTTATGAGCGATTACTAGTGAATCTTTCATTACCCATAACTATATTTCTAGTACGCAGTAACGGCATATTTTGACCTCTTTTTGTAATTAACATGGGGTTGTAAGTGTTATTGATAATGACTGTGTAAATTGCTTTATTTAGTTTTCTATACAACATTATACATTTAATTTCATTTTTGAAATTTTCATGACAATAAGCATTAATCTGGAGGCATGTTGCTTTAAAGGGACTCCACTGAGGTTTAAAGGTCTAAAAACATAACATTTAAATTTCTTACATAAATGAGATGGGGCACTTTAAACAGAAATAAATGCAAAGATAGTGAAGAAATATACTTTGAAATTGAAAATCGTATTTTTATGCTCTTCTTAGCCCGATTTGAGTGAAAAGTGTTTAAACGCTTTTCATTTTGGGTCATTTTTTTTACAATCTGGAAAAGCGAAGTGCGCGAATGATTTGAAATTTTGCACAAAGATTAGTGGTCTAAACCTACATCAAATGGTACATTTATCTGGAAAAAATATTTTCAGTCCCATCATGTCAAAAAACCTCAGTGGAGTCCCTTTAAAGGTTTAATGTGTAGCACACGTGTAATGGTGTGTTTTTATTTTTTTCAACTTTACCAGGCTGTGCATTATGCGTTACAGGTGGTGATACAGAAGACCTGACCGAGACCAGTTCGAGCGATCAAGATGTGTACTGGCCTGCCGACAAGTAAGCTTTCCATTCCCTAGTTTATTATTAGAGATAAAATATGAGGAACATTGGTTACTTATTAAATTGTTGATTTGCCTCTTGACTGCTGCGAGGTTAACTTACCCCTCAGAGATTTTGGGATTCTTAATGCGAAGAAGCTAATCAGCTAGCTTAAGAAAGGTCGGAGGTTATACTTGGGTATAAATATAGATAATGCACTGAGGGGCACCCTGGGAGTGTCTTCCTGAACCAGTTAAGCTAGAGAATTGCTATTGCCCAACTAGAAATAAAACCAACAAAACAGGAGAAGCCTTTGTCAACAGATGTTTTTAATTTGCTTGTATAATTGACTTTAGCAAATGTTCCTTACAAATCGTGGCTGTCTTTTTGGCACCAAGAAAAATGCTTCAAGGAGCAAATAGTTTACCAGCCTGAAAAAAATATTACTGTTATACTTGCGTTTGCTCATGACTAAAATAATACAAAGGGGGACACTTGAGGACACTCCATCATAGAGGGATGTTTGAGGTGTTCTAAGCGACACTTGAAGTGTTCCTCCACAATATAGGGGCACTTGAGGTGTTTCTCCACCATAGAGGGACACTTGAGGTGTTTCTCCACCATAGAGGGACACTTGAGGTGTTTCTCCACCATAGAGGGACACTTGGTGTTTCTCCACCATAGAGGGACACTTGAGGAGGAGTTCCTTCAGCAAGATAGCCTTAAAGTTGGCATGTGACTTAAAGTGTGTTGATGTAACTAAAAATCTTAACAAATGCAAGATAAATACCTTAAGTTCTTGTAAACATGCCTAAAGAATTTGTTCATGGTATTTAACGTTGTTTGTTATATATTTATATTTTTACAGTTTGCGGCCATCTTTAGATTCAGACAAACAATACCAACAAAGTTTTACATGCCAGGGTTGTTTGAAAAGGAAAACATTGTTGAAGGAAGGCAGAAAACCAACGGTAATGATAATCAACGGATTAGTTTCCCCTTGAACCTGCAGAATTTCTTAAATGGACATGATCAACTTCAATTTATAGAACTGTTTTTCAAATGAAGATTTTTATTCTATTTGTGCTCCTGAAAATATTTTGAAATTCAAAATTCTCACTTCATAGTGAGATTTAATACACTGTAACTATAAATAGTTACAAAATTATTACTTTAAAAAGTTACTATAAATAGTAAAAAAATTGTTACAACAAATAGTGACAAAATTGTTACTATAAATAGTAATTGGATTGAGAGCCCCTGTAAATGTATTGAGCAAATTCATAAATCTTTTAACTATATTTTACAGGTGGCAGCATGGACCCGTTACTGGGTGGCACTGTGGGGAACCAATTTACTTTATTTTCCTGCCAAAAACTTGCGAAAAATAGAAAGGAATTCTGTAAGTATTTTTTTTCTTCTGATAAAACAATTTTAATTTTATTCTAGCCAGAGGCATGCAATAATAATATGAGTAAATTCAACTTGTTTAATGAATTTAATATTAAACCTACACTCATTCAATATCCTCTATTTATGTAATTGGTTAAATGTTTGTTTAATATATTGATAAGATGAAATTCTTAACCAAACTAGGTAACTTGAAAGAATAATATTTGTAAATTTTCATCCATGAAGATAGCATATATTTTTTCAAAAAAAAAACAACAACAACAAAGAATGTTTTTGTTTTGTGTTGTGTTAAAATTCTTGAATTCATGAGATTTTTTGTGCTGAAACATCTTCCAAATTTGACTCAAAAATTTAGAAATCTGAAAAGAACATGACAGTTTTACATGGTGGTTTGTTGTTTTTTGTTGTGGGTTTTTTTGTACAGTTTTTCATAGTATAACCTGATATTTATTATAGTTTGAACATTTTATCATTGTCTTCCACAGTTTAAGTCCAGTCCCAGTAAGATGACCTCTGTAGTCGGTTGGATGGTAGTCATGGGAGATAATCCATTACAACCAGATGCATTCCAAATCACAGATCCAGTCAAAGGTAAATTACCTCCCTTTACTTACAAAAAAAAATATTTTGGAGAAAAAACAAATGAAGTAATACATGTTTCTTTAAGAGTTTATGGCATTTATTATTTTTTTTCATGAGAAAACCAACGTAACGTGTTTGCAACTAGCATGGATCCAGATCAGCCTGCGCATCCTTACAGTCTGATCAGGATCCATGCTGTTCGCTATCAGTTTCTCTACTTGTTATAGGGTCTGTAAGTAAATAATTTACCCTTAATCTGCTGGTAGCTACAGAACTAACTTGTGCAGCCAGTGCATCAGCGAGCACATCCATACCAACTGATCATGGTCTGTTCACAATTTAGTCAGTTTTATGTAAATTAATTATGAATAGATGATTTGTCAAGATTAAAATGATATACAAGATCTTTTAAGATATTTGGCAAAAGGGGAGCAGTGGCTAAGGTGTCTGTCTCTCAACCTAGGGATCATGGGTTCAAGTACTAATCAGGTCATGTCCATGTTTCTTTATATGACACCAGTACTGGTTGGTTCCAGGAAGCGGACTTGAAAGTCATGAATATATGTTGCAAGAACTTGTTTTTGCAATCGAGTTTAAATAAATATGTTTAAACCAAGATGTTTGGCATAGTAAAGGGTTCAAGTTGTTTGGCATAGTAAGGGGTTCATATTTGACATTGGTCATATTTCAGGAAATCAGTATAAATTTCGTGCGGGAACACAAGCCCAGGCTTTAGTATGGTGTAGACATCTAAGTGAGGCTTCCAAGAAATATCAGGCACAGGTTGGTTCTTTCAAATCTAATCTTTTCTAATGAAAAACACACAACTTCTTTCAATGTCTCATTTTTTTTGGAAAATACCGATCCGGAGATTTGCATACATGCTTTATTAATATCTGTAATCTTGAAATTAATTTGTCTGTATATAATTATAATACTGCATGTTTGTAACGTTGCTTTGCATTGGATAATCGTGACATTTATATAGTTTTATATACATGGCTACTGTCAGTTTAATAAGTCACATTTTTCCTCTTAAAAAGGAATTTTGCTGTATTATAAATTAGTCATAAAGGTTCCTGACATGTTATATGGCCATATATAAACGGTTGTTTGCAATTTATCCCTTGCCTAGCGCTTCGGGTTATATATGCATAAAACCATTTATATAGGGCCATATAATATGTCAAAAAATCTTCATAACTAATAATATAACATTCTGTTAAATGTGATGTAACAAAATGTTCAGCCAAGACAAGTGATATCAACAAAGGTGTGATTTATTTTTTTATACCAAACTCGCCTATATTCAAGATATTAAACATCTTAAAAGAAATATCCAGTGACTAAAACCAGGCACTTGTTTTCACTAAGATTTTAGAATCAGGATCACCATCAAATTTTAAAACTCCAAAAATATACTGCATTGTTTATTCTCATAGATTTAATATTTTATAAAAGTTTTTTTTTTCTGATTTCAGACTCAGCCAAATCTGATGTCATTTGACTGAGGATCATGGCCATGATATATATACTCTAAACTGTGATACACTCAAACTACATGCCTTCCATGAATCTGATTGGATACTGCCAGTCACATGACTATTTTTGTCTAGTCTGATTGGACAAAACATTGTAAAAAAAAAAGGATCATGTGACTGTTGAAGTTGAAGCTGATTGGCCAGTTATTTATAGCAATATGACAAAGTCATGTGATTGCAATTCTCAGCTGTGATTTGATGAGGGATGCAGGACACGTTTAGATTTAGCAGAAATCTGATAGCATATGCTCAACTTTTCACTAGATTCCAGAAAAAAGTGTCAGCATTTCGAACAAACATATTTCAGCTTTCAGCTTTTTAGTGATGGTTCAAACTGGATATTACAATACCGGACCATTTAATTACGGCCATAGATTTTCCAGAGGAGTATTATACAATATAAATGAACCAGTGACTGTATTGGCCTATATAACTGTTGTGGATGATATTCAGTTGATTGGATCAACAATCATGTTAAACTTTGATGATTATTCTTGGCCAGTGAAAAAAAAAAAAACTTCGAAGATTCTGAGGTGCAATTTATTGTTATTTTTCCGTGTTCAACATTTGTTCTTTTGGGTTTTTTTTTTCTGTGTGACTTTTGTAACTGGAGTATAATGGACCAGTGCTATATGTAAGTCAAACAGTCCTGTCAGTGCTTGTTTTTTGGTGGGTTACCCAAAAGCTCTCACAAAATGTGCAATACTACATAAATATGTACTTTCTTGTAAATGTTGCTATGTAACCAATGTGTATAAATTGACAAGGGAACTAACTCTATGAAATGATATATATCTAGTTAAAAAAAAGATTCGGTTTTGGTGTGTGGTTGGTTTTTTTTTGTGATATTTTTTTGCATACTTCATAATGCTTTCCACATTTTTTCGTTTCGTTGTTATTCGTAATTTTTAAAAGATTGAAAAAAAAATCTTTTCGATTTGTGGTAAGATTTTGAGAAAATGCACTTTCCAGTTTTTATTGAAAATTTATTTTATCCATCAGTTCCGATTATTTGAATTATACAAGTACCTGTTGAAAAATAAAGGATGTTTTTAGAGCTTGTTACTTCCTGTGAAAATTAAGAAGTTCAAGTTGAAGACAAAGGTAGAGGTTTGGTGACTTCAAACTTTCTTCCCTGAGCAAATAAAAAGTTGCAGATGTAGTTACTTCCCCTGTAAATAAAGATAGACTGTGTTACTTCCCTTGAAATTTAGAAATTTTCCTTTTAATCATTTAAAATATAAAAGACTTGTAACTTCCTCTTATATTGTATAAAGATCATACAGCATAGTTACTTCCCCTGATCTAAATAAAAAATATTACTCTAATTAATTCCCTTGGTTATTCATTTTAAACTTATTTTAAGCATGATGATTATATGGGTCTTATTTAATATCACCTAGACATATATGTTTATTTACCTATTTCTTATAATGAATTGCAAAGGTACAGTTGCTTCCCCTTGTTGGAACATTGAACCTAATGAAATAATACAGTTACTTCCCTTGATTATTTTAAAGATATCATTACTTCCCTTGATTTAATTGTAATTTATGAAATTTCAAAATTTGTGAATTGTCCACTTGTTAGTGATTTTTCACAAGTTTAAATTGATGTAAGTAGATACTCATAGTTAAGTAGATTTTTCACCATGTAGACCAAAGTTGTATATGCTTTTAATGATTTAAGGCCATCCTTAAAAAAATGTTTGTTTGCAGTAACCCGACCCAGAATTTTCAAGGTGGGTAGGTAGGTCGATTTTTTTTTTTTTCTTCTTTTTTTTTTATTGAACTGTACTCCCAAATAAACATGGAATTTCAAAATGCTGGACAATATATGCTTTGATAATCTGGTAACAATTAATAAATTGATAACTGAATTCTAATTTAATAAGCACTACATTTTATTTCTTCTATTAACCTTTAAAAGAACGAAAACAAAACACATTGCATAATTTTCTGATTCAAAAAAAATAATTTTTTTATCCAGACCATGAAAAAACATTTGAGTAGGGGCAAATTTTGTGAGTAGGTCGCGTTACTGCAAACGAACATTTTTTTAAGGATGGCCTAATAATTTTAATTTGGCTATTTTAGAGATTGTGAAAAATTGTTATGTTTCAAGTACATATGAGCCATGTCATGACAAAACCAACATAATGGGTTTGCGACCAGCATGGATCCAGACCAGCCTGCGCATCCGCGCAGTCTGATCAGGATCCATGCTGTTCACTTACAAACTCTATTACATGTAGAGAAACTGATAGCGAACAGCATGGATCCTGATCAGACTGCGCGGATGCGCAGGCTGGTCTGGATCCATGCTGGTCGCAAACCCATTATGTTGGTTTTGTCGTGACGCGGCTCATATACCTTTTCAAAAACAGTGGAAAGTTGATTTTTATAAATATTTTACTCTTTTTTTTTTTTAATCTCCCTTTGGATATCTTAAAATCTCTTACTGAATGTATGACACAGACATCTATATCATAGAAAAGTGATTTGAATTTTTTTTTCTCAAACTTAAAATTGATACACAGATTGACTATCATAGTTACTGAATATTTTATATCTTTTTGCCATTGTGAGAAACAAAATGAAACTAACCCAAAGAGTGAAAATTTACCCTGAATAGTTAATTTACCCCTAAAGAGAAAAATCAAAGAAAAGCATAGTTTTTCTTCTCTTTTTTGCTTCAAGTCAAATTATCGAAGATTAGTTAAGTAGGTTATTAAATAATTTCAACACATTTGTAAAGGAAATGATTTGTATTCATGGTTTTTATATTCAAATCATACTTTTCATTTTTGTAAGTTCATCTTAATAACATAGGCATAATTATTTCAGTTGTAAAGTTTATAATACATAGGTAATATTTTCCCATACTTACGTTCATCAACATAATATGTAGGGTACACATTTATTTTATTTATTCTGTTATTGAATCCATTGGTACACATATGTTTATTTTATTCATTCTATTTATATATTTGCCCCCATATTTTATTCTGTAACAGTACATGAACCTGGTACCTGGTGTTGGTAACGTGTTCTACCCATGTGCCCAGTGCGGGCCAGCGCGGACCAAAATCAGCCAACACTTCTCATTGTCTGCACAGTTTGACATTCAGTCAGTACATACATTTATATTGAAATTTTCACCTAAAAATGCTGAATAGTTATGTCCAGATTGAAAGATAGATGAGTCCATTTGTGATATATACTAGGTACTGGTCTGGTTGATAGCGTTTAGTTAATCAATACTGGTAAACAAAACCCAAATAAAAATGATATAATTGTATGGTTGAATAAACTACAAATAAATTAAATGAAGGTAACTTTTTTTATAAAGAATTGTGTTTGACTGATTTATAAAAAATAAAAATTTGGTTGTTTAGTTTGAAGTCATTGTATCTTAAAGTATTAATTTCGCAACTGCATTTTCTGCTCCAGAAATCGCTTATTGGTCTTGTTTTGTTGGTGTAAGGAGAGTGGGTGGGGGGAGGTTATATTTTATCAAGAAATTTGTTGGTATTTATTCGCATCAGCTTTTATTTCAACTTTGATATGTAGGGGAAAAAAAACATCATTTCAAGTTTTCATAGATATATATGTATAAAAAGATATATAATATATGTTTCGTTTTTGGGAAAGATTTTTTTGCAATGATTTTATTGTGAGTGAAAATACAAGCTTATAAAAGGTAGGAATAAATTATACAGCCTCATAGTCCCTTATTCTGATGTATAAATATAATTTATTATATACTTACAAATGAAATATTGGTGAAATATTTTATCCAAGGTATGGGTTAACAATAAAAGTAAATTAAATGATTACTGAATTAATGTTTCAGATTTCAGAAAAATATTATATATATAAAAAAAAACCAATAATGCATAGTTAAGAGAGGTGTGTTCATTTATAGTATTTTTTTCCACAAAAAAAATAAATATTTAAAAAAACAAACAAAACTTGCTACACAGAAGCATTGGAAATTTCAATAGGAGTTAAACATATGAAAATATATTAATATGTTATTACAAGTTTTAAAATGACTTCATTTTAGAAGTTAGTTGTACAATTTATCCATTAAAATCATGTACTGGGACAGAAATACTTGAATTAGTTCAGTGATGATACATAAACATGTATTACTTAACTTAGTTAAAGGTACAGTAAAGCTGAACGCCTCCAGATGAGCAAAAACATTTCGATAAAATCAAACCTGAGAAAAATGTACAAAAATTGTAGGAAAAGTATAAAGATTCAAAATTTTAATAATAAATTACATGTGATGTTTGAATTATGGCCGATTTTTCAGTTTTTACCTCGACTATTCGAAGAATATGAGAGCTATTGTAGTCGCCCCGGCGTCGGCGTCCGCGTCCGCGTCGGCGTCTGCGTTGGTTAAAGTTTTTTGTAAAGTCAAATATCTCAGTTATTACTTGAGATATTCAATTGAAACTTACAATACTTATTTATAGTAACAAGGTACATCAGATTGACAAGTTGGATAACTCTGCATACAATATTGACAGAATTATGCCCCTTTTTAACTTAGAAATTTTGGTTAAAGTTTTTTGTAAAGTCAAATATCTCAATTATTGCTTGAGATAATCAATTGAAACTTACAATACTTATTTATAGTAACAAAGTACATCAGATTGACAAGTTGGATAACTCTGCCTACAATATTGACAGAATTATGCCCCTTTTTAACTTAGAAATTTTGGTTAAAGTTTTTTGTAAAGTCAAATATTTCAATTATTGCTGGAGATATTCAATTGAAACTTACAATACTTATTCATAGTAACAAGGTACATCAGATTGACAAGTTGGATAACTCTGCCTACAATATTGACAGAATTATGCCCCTTTGGAACTTAGAAATTTTGGTTAAAGTTTTTTTGTAAAGTCAAATATCTCAATTATTGCTTGAGATATTCAATTGAAATTTAAAATACTTTTTTGTAGTAACAATGTTCATCAGTTTGCAAAGTTGCATAACTCTGCCTGCAATATTTGCAGAATTATTTGCCCCTTTGAAACTTAGAAATTTTGGTTAAAGGTTAAAGGTCTTCAAAGATATTTATTTGAAACTTTACACATGTACTTAGGGTCATAATTGGAGGGTCATAATTGTATGTCACTGACCAAGTTCCATAACTCAATCTTACATTAAGGCTGATTCATATCCCCTTTTCTACTTAGTCTCTTGGTTAATGTTTACATGCAAGTTTTACATATCTCAATAACTATTATAGATATTTATTTAAAACTTCACATATGCATTAAGGGTCATAATTGTAGGTCACTGACAAAGATCCACAATTCTACCTTGCATTTAGGCTGAGTTTTCTCCCCTTTTTCAACTTAGAAATTCATGGTAAAGTTTTGGTTGTAAGCTGTTATCTCAATAACTACGGAAGGGTTTGTGCCTTTTTTGGGACAATTTTATGCATTCATAATAATAAAGCAGTGATTTACTTGATAAAACATCTTAATAACAAGCCTTTGTACCTTTTCTGTCAAATTTATGTATTCATAGGTAATTAGTATTATTATACTCAATAAAACACCCTTGTGACATTACCTTCCGAATAGTCAAGCCAATACTGTATAATTAGACTCTCTCTAAGGCCTATAACATGAATTTATAAAAAAAATTAGCTCTTTTGTGAACTTAAAAAATTTAACATTATCAAGGCTCTTTTACTATCAAGCACTTAGAATAGTCGAGCGTGCTGTCCTACCGACAGCTCTTGTTATAGCTATATTTCTACTGTATTACTAAACCATAAAGGGCTATTTTTGCATGTTTTGACCTCTATATTGTAATTTACATAGGTTTTAAGTGCCATTGATAATGCGTAAATTGCTTTCTTTTGGTAACTTCACAATATCATACTGTTAAATACATTTTCAGATTTTTAGGAAAATTGGCATGAATCTGGAGGTGTGCTGCTTTAAGCCTCAGACATTTTCATATTTATTTCCATTGTGTAGAAAAGGCAAACATTTGTAACATGCTGAATATTTTAAATAAACTTGTCTCACTTCAATTTTTGGGACTGTCCATTATCAATTTTAGGGATATCAATTTAAATATTTTAAAGTTTGTCAGCCAACAGTATAGAGCCTGGTCAGACTGCACGGATGTGCAGGCTGGCCTGGCTCTATACTGGTGGCAAAGGCTTAACACTTTCGGTTCAAGCACTTAAAGGATTAGAAATGGTGTGTTTATTTATTTCGAACATTTTAGATGCTTATTGCCTGAAATAGATAAGAGTTGAATGTAAAATAATTTCTGATAAAGGTATCAAAATGTAAATAAAGTAGTGTTATGACTTCTATACAATATATTATAAACTGTAACTGTACTAATTACCGTAATGCAAAGGGAAATTGTTATATGACATCAAAAATAGAATGTAAATATTACCATATCTTGAGGCCTAATGGGCCTTTAATTGACCAAAAATATATACTGGTGGCAAAGGCTTAACGCTTTTGGTTCCAGCACTAAAAGGATTAAAAGTGTTGTTTTTATTGATTTCTTGAGGCCTAATGGGCCTTTAATTGACCGAAAATGGAAAATACAAAATTGTTCTAATATGTTGTGTATTGTTTCGTTAGTTCATGTGTAATATCATGTAACATTGTCAATACAGTATTTTATAACAAGCATAATATAACAGTTGTTAGAGAAGAAGTTGTCTAATAAAATTAATTATTTAACCGTCTATAATTGTAACATGTTTTCCACAGTGTCCTCTCTTGTGTGGAGGACTCAAGATAAATAAAATTTCAAACAAACAAATCAGTTTTGTTCTTGTATTTTGTTTTGTACCAGATATAAAATGTCAAGGCCCTTTCAAGTATATAAGCCTCATTTGCTTCAACATTTAATTAAGACCAATATTGACCATTCTGGCATTCAACATTATATGTAGATGTTAGTTCTGCAGCATTTTAACATGAACCTTAAAGACATAAGTGCACTAGCCTGGTCTAGACTCTATATGGTGCCAGGGTCTTTCTATTTCTATCTGAAAGACCCTGATGGTGCTGGTCTAAATAATGCACCGTTTTATGTTTTGTGATAAAAAATGTGAGGCTTACCTGTAGGTTAAAGAGTAGTACAAATTTAAATAGAGGCATACCTGCAAAAATCTGTTTATACTGCCCCTTATTGAATGATTTGAAGGTATGTCTGTCTGTTATTATGTCTGTCTGAGAAACCTTCAACCTTGCTCATTAAATTAAAACAAGAAATATGTTTTGGAACTATTAATGTGTTCATAAAAGAGATACATATACATTATATAAACTTTTGGTCCGGCCGTTCCTCTACTTTATGACATGTAGGGCCAAAATTATTCGTTTAACAGATAAACATTGTACATGTATGTCACCCATTGACATAGTTATACAGTCATGTTGTCTAGAACCACAAGAGTGTGTTTAAAGCTTCATTCATAGAGTTGAGCTTAACTTTGATATATTTACTAACTTGTCACTGATACCCTGGGTATTTCTCTAATTGTTATGTTCTTTATGTCCAACACTTCTTGCTTTGGACCTAATTGCTAAGGTCTGGGACTTAAAGTATACTAGTAACCGAATTCAAAATGTCAGTGATAAATCTATTTGTCTTTAAATCGCTTCTTTAATTCGTGTGACCTTGCTATACCTACATCCGGTTCTCCATTCTATCCAAACTGTAACCTTTATCTATCAAAGATTATTTCATCGTAATAATAATAAGTGGTCAAAGAAAAACTGAAAAGAAGACACCTTGCCGATTACCCAAAATCTATATCCGAAGTTTGACGGGAAAGACCGAACAGTTGCAACACGAAGAAATCGAACATCAACTTTTGTCCATGTGCATTCGTGTATTAATTCTGCTATTTTACTTATAGTGTTCTGATTTCGAGGATTGACAATAGGTCTTTTCAAATGTTCGACATTGAGAATGTTTCACCTTTGAAACAGCTTGCCGACAATACGCAGCTGCCCCAATATTGTTTCCACATATGAGCCGCGTCACGACCAAGGCAACCCAACGTAATAGGTTTGCGACAAGCATGGATCCAGACCAGCCTGCGCATCCGCGCAGTCTGATCAGGATCCATGCTGTTCGCTTACAGACCCTATAACAAGTAAAGAAACTGATAGCGAACAGCATGGATCCTGATCAGACTGAGCGGATGCGCAGGCTGGTCTGGATCCATGCTGGTTGCAAACCCATTATGTTGGTTTTGTCGTGACGCGGCTCATATGTTTTTTGTTTGTTTCTCCTTCCTATGGAATGTACACGTGTAATAACGTCATGATACTGTTGTACAGCTGACGACCCGGCATTTCTTCTTCTTTGAAACTGAGTAAAAAGCATGCATGTCACTTGATTGAATCTATACACCTGGAAATAAGTTAATAAATTGGTTGTGATTGAAAATGACGACTTAATTGAGCTAAGAAAAAGTAATGTGATAAGTAGCGAAACCAATTTAGTAATCCTAAACCAGCAAATTTTTGAGTTTAGTTAATTCTAAACTAAATTATTGAAGCATAAGCAACTGTGTTTGTTCTTTTTTTTTACCAAAAATATAAAAACATAAATCAAGTTTCAGAAATAAATTACAAGACCACTCCTATTTGAATCTACGCTACATGTCTTTCCTAATTCAGATATAGTATTGGTTGAGCGATCTAGGGCCAACACGGTCCTCTTGTTTAGTTGAAGTTATTTCCGTTTCAGGTAAATTGCTGAATTTTCCTTATGTTGCAAGCAGACGACATTGTTTTATCATACTTGCTTCGTGTAAGTCATTCAACCTTGATCATGAAAAGAATAATTAAAAAAAATCTTTACAAATAAGGCCACCCTTAAAAGTTGTGTGTTTGCCATTTCCGATGTAGACTTTAATGGTATTAATCAGAAATTATGTTGTTGTTGTAGTTGTTGTTTTTCTGACAGACACATACACGCGTACACACTTTACATAATTATATAGAGAATATTGAACGAGTGTAGGTTCAATACTGAATTTATTAAATTCCGACGTTGAATAAAATCATACTACGTGTGCCTCTGTCGAACATATTATTTTATCCATATTTTGTTCACTCCATATCGCTACCGTGAAAAAATCATATTTATTATTAGCATGTTTATATTGTAACGTAAATATTACTTATCACATATCCGTGCCGATTTTTCGACACCACAAAAATGGTATTGCGCGGCCGCGCATATATTTTGACTTGACTTCATTTATGTTATACGAAACGCACTGTAAAATAGAGAAAATAAGAATCCCTAAAGAAAGCCCAACACGGCAAAATTGAATATGTTGTAGACTCGGTTTGATTGAGCCTGTTCATGGACGGTACTGTCAACTACCGTCCACGCCCCCTAGCACCGGCTTAAGCAAAAATCAACATTAAACATGAACTGGTAAAATTTAGAATTTTGAAACATCCGCAGACGTGTTCATATGGCGGTTATCATGGAACCTTCAATGTGACACGTTAGTGCCATTCCATGAAAAGTGGCATATGGTCCCCAAGTAAAAAAAATGCTTGTGCCCTAAACGAGAAAACAATGGGCGGAACTAAATAAAATGGAATTTTGAAAGGGGATCAGAGGTTATGAAGCCTGCATATTACAGATAAGACGTCAAAAGACAAAAGCAGGCCACATATCCTAAGGGTGATTCAATAGTATTCAAGTGAGGAATACTGGAGCCACCCAACAAGAAAATAGCCGAATAGAAATAACTAAATTACCACAAGCACAACAATAATGTCGTGCTGAACGATCTTTAAGAACGCGCTAAATGCTAGCCATACACCTATTCAAATTTATTGAACTAGTTGAATAAAATAATATTTTGCTCGCCATAGTCTCGCATTTTATTATTTTATTCAACTCGTCCGTATTATATGATTTTAATTTACTCGTTCAATAAATTTAGTATTGAACCTACACTCATTCAACATAATTCAATATACTTGTACTCTATTTTCTGACGCGTCTTTACGCTACTGCAGTACAGTATTTGTGCAGTGTTATTGACGTGACGTCATACGTCAAGATCCCGTGAGTAGCAATAGCTGCACGGATTTGTGATAATATTTTATTTGCAATCATACATGTACACGTACATGTTTTTTTACGTCACCGAAACATGAATTAGTCTGCAAATCTTCAATACGTTTCAACCTATATAAGGAACACATACCACCAAACATATTTCTTTTTTGAAACCAAACTATTTCACAGATACAGGTATTATGTACATAATGTATATTTAATTATTTATTGTTTTGTTTGTTTTTTTTTACTTTACTGACTCTTGACATTTTTGCACTGTATGTTTTTGAAACTTACAGCATAAGGAAAGGGTCGGTGCTAATGTTGACATCAATTTTGGGTCAACCCTTTTGCCAAATATTTTAGTTAATATGAAACAATTGCAGCGTATTTGTCTGTACATTTATGCATATGTTTCTATTTACACAATAAAATATGTTAAGATAAAAATTATAAAAAAAAATCCTTATAATTTAACAATACATATACGAGGGTTGTCCCAAAAGTCCGTGACAAATTTAATAGCCGGTTCATTTTTACCGCCAATCTAAAAATTATTCACACATATAACATTTATGTTTATTATTTAACATTACAACAAATCATTTACAAAAAATTTAATCTAGTTACTTAGAAATTTTCAGTATTAACGACATTGGTTTGAGTTGCCGGCGCACGTCAAATAATTTACATTTTGTTATGAATAGGCTGAAATTAATTACGTATATTTAAAAAATCTGATAATGTGTCTACACAATGTCACGTTGACTTCATCTGCTGCTATGTTTAAATCATCTCTGAAAATTTTAGTTAAATAACTTAAGAAACGAAAAAGATAGGAATAAATGAAAATATCTCATATAAAATAGGAAAGTTAAAATGGCGACGTTCGAATAATTTGCGGCGCAGTGAACAGGTCACTCAGGTTTCATGACTATTTCGAGATGACACATGTTACGATTTTCAACAAATTTACCAAATAGAACAGTTTAGCAACATATCCCGAGCACTTGTGTACAAAAGGCATGAACGGAACCAGAATTTTGCGCTACAAAAAGCGAAAATAAGGAAAACACGGGTAGGAAGACCGATCTTCGCCGCCTATTTCCTACAGCTAAAAACAGGTGTAACGAGATCGGAAGTTCGCGTTTAGGAAAAATTAATGTATGCCATCCAAACATTCAACAGACATTAACAACCACATGATTTAAGTCAGGAATTGACGATTAATGGGTACCATTATTGCGTTGAAAGCCATTGAGAGTATTTGAGAAAGGCGCCTTATATAGATTTAACACGGTCTTTGACGTTGTACGTGCGCCGCGATTCAGTTAGTTGGCATGTTGTTTATGGTATATTTTTGTTGTTTGTTGATATTTTTCTATGAAAATTTGTGAAAATGTTTAAATTATATGGGTTTATAACATATTAAAATATCAAATTCGTACCTGTTTTATTTAGCTTTTAAACAATCTTGTCACAGAATATTGGGACAACCCTCGTACATGTATATTAATGTATATGTTTCTATTAAGGCAATAAAATATGTTTAGACGAAAATATTTCATTATAAATACATGTTATAAAACAATACATATATCTTAATGTTGTTTCAAATGGTTCATATATATGGACCGAAACTGAAAATATCGAAAAACCAAACACTATTTTAATTATCCTCAGAAAGTTCTTGACATTGATTTTATATAAACAGCTGTAGCACGATTATGTTTATATTTTACACTTTCATTGGTGAAACAGTAAGACCTATCTATATTCTATCTTCTTTCCTGGAATTATAAATCTAACCTTGTATGAAATTTAAAAAAATTGTGAACAAAATTGTGAAAGCTACGTACTAATGCTGGGGAGGGAATATAGGAATTGTTTACGAAATGTTGCTTTTATTTTTGCTGTGTCATTAATGTTGCTTCAAGTGATGACGTCAAGACAGGCGTCACGGCCAAACGTTATCAAAGAACGCCTGAAGAGTAACATCTTTAGAAGAAATAGTACCAAACCTAATATATTGTTTATTGTGGCGGATGATTACGGATTTAATGATATCGGTTACCATGGCTCCGAGATAAAAACACCAAATTTGGACAAATTAGCAATGTCTGGATTAAGACTGGAGAATTACTACGTACAACCTATATGTACCCCTACACGAAGTCAACTGATGACCGGCAGATACCAGGTTAGTTTACGATTTTCGTGCAGAATTGTCGTGCATGTCTCTTAAAACGATGGAACGTCAGTGTAAAGAATAGGAAAACATCATTTCAGACAAAACAAATTATTCATTCATTATTGTTTAAAATTCTTAAAAGCTTTCGAAAACGTAAGTAATCATTACGATTTAACGTTAATACGTCAACTGCAATTTCTCGAGTATTTCCGTCGCAATCAGAACATCCACGGCTATTATTCATAATAGTCCTTATCCGAAGACTGACGGAAAGGACCGAAAAGTTGCGATTGTTTCCGTCGTAGGGTTGTAATTGTTGACTTAATAAAGATAAGCCATACGTTAACGTTAATCGCAAATTCTCGGCCCTTTCCGTCAAACTTCGGAAAAATAGCCGAGATATTAGTTCCTCGTATAACGCTAGCAGCGTAGTTCTAAGTCATTGCTGTTTCAACTTAAAATGCAGTGAACACGTTGGTCAGCGTAACCTTGGCCTTCAGAACGAGGAGGTGTTCAATGCCGATGCAATGATATCATGTATTTATACTTTTAATCTTCCAGTCGAAGAACAGTTACTGTTTCCTTGTCGGGAAAAAAAGATTAGATCCTAGCAGTCATTCAATTCAGTCTCTATAAAATGCCATGCTTCTGCGCTGGCACTCCCTTTATCCCCATTCTCCCTGAGAAGCTGTCCCATACACACCTCATGAGCAGATGATGCGGGAATAGTGCACATTCGAAACAGAAGTAAATTTTCATACTTACTTTATGACACGCGAGTCAAATGTCATTATTGATGTTTTTTTATGAAATCTGGGACATAAAATAACTTTGTTTGCAATTTTTGGCAGGTTTTGTTCTGCTGATTTCAGTGATATCGAACTATATTGTTGCGCATATGGATATTGTTTGTCTTGGGCATGCACCAATCTCTTCCCTTATCAGTACAATTCTGCCAAGGCAGGTAATCACTGTGACAAGTTTGGGCATGCACGAGTTGAATCAACGACATAAGGCGCTACATATGATATCTATTATCATATATTATTAGTTATAAAGATCGTTGACAGGTTATATGGCCCTATATAAACGTCTGTTTGTAAATATAACCCGAGCCGCTAGGCGAGGGTTATATTGCAAATAGCCGTTTATATACCGCCATATAACCTGTCAACGATCTTTACAACGAATTTATAATACAGCACGCATCATTTTTTTAGTGAAAAAGTAAGATTTCTTCATAAATCGACAGCAGCCGTGTATATAAAACTATATAAACGTCACGATTATCCAATGAAAAGCGACGTTACAAACGTGCAGTATTATAAAATAATTTATTATCTGTTGCTTCCTTTCTGAACTGAAAACTAAAATGTTTATGTTTTTCAGCTTTTTAGGTTTCCTAAGTATCAATTCGGTCAATTTCCGTAACAAACTGATAAGAGTTCGGATTTGCTCCATGTTACATTGTCTGACAGATACTGAAGGAATATAAATATTCTTATGACTATATATGTTAGATTTGTCTTGTAATTGCAGAACCTGTACGGATTACTGGTCCTTTTTCCCCCCTTTTTTTTGTGTGCAGAATTTACTTTATAAATATCGAATGGCAAGTAATGTGCGTCAATGCTAAATCGGACAAGAAAGTTTACGGCCCTGTGTGACCTCAAACTTTTATAGCTGTTTTATTCTTCTTTTTCTTCTTCTTCTTCTTCTTCTTCTTCTTCTTCTTCTTCTTTTTCTTCGTCTTCTTTTTCTCCTTCTTCTTTTGAATCATCGGAATATTTACATTTTTTCAGTACTTAAACTAGCGTTGCCTTTTTTTCTAGATTCATACTGGGCTACAAAGTGGTGTAATATGGCCAACAGAGCCGAGCAGTATACCTCTAGACAGTAAAACTATTGCCGACAAGTTATCTGATGCCGGATATTCCACACATATGGTAGGAAAATGGCATTTAGGATACCACAAGAAGTCATATCTCCCTACAAGACGAGGATTTCATAGTTTCTTTGGTAAAAACAACACTTAAATTGATTAACTTCGTGAAACATCGACATAGTTCGGTAATTTCCGTCTTTGTAATATCACAAGTTATAAAATTCATATTATCTCTCATCGGCGCAGTCTGATCAGGATCCATGCTGTTCGCTTCTTGATCTTGATCTTGATCTTGATCTGTATACGGTGTGACGTCAAAGACATTATTTACACCGGCCTTTGCAATTATCAAGCGGCTTAGGGCAACATGATACCCTCTCTAATGATTTTTGCGAATGAACTGGATGTGTCCTTAAGGGTGTTTACATTATTTATCAAAAGGTCTGGAGGTAGAGAGTTCCATTCTTTCACAGTATTTGGGAAAAAACTATACTTTAACACATCAGTACGCGACTGGATACGCAAGAAATGTTGACTATGTTGGTTCTTGGTAGCTCTTTTACTACGTTGTAAAATGTTTATATTTATATGTGCTTGTTTGTTTACACCTTTATTGTGTCGCCTCTACGGAGTAGTGGCGACATATAGGGATCACTTCTCCGTCGTCTGTCTGTCCGTCTGTCATCTGTCTGTCTGTCTGTCCGTCCGTCCGTCACAAAACTTGTCCGGACTACTCCTCATAAACTACTGGTGCAATTTGGAATGGATCTATCGTTCTTTTTGAACAATGGGCAAATGTTCGCATTCTTCCAGTCTTCTGGAATTAATCCGCAATCAATTGACTGTTGAAAGAAGTGGGCTAGGATTCCTGATATTTCATATGAAAGTTCTTTGAGTATTCTAGGGTGGATGTTATCAGGACCCATTGCTTTACTCGGATTGACATTTTTTAGAATGTTTTCAACACCTTTTTTAGTAACTTTTCTTCATGGTTTCAGTAGATGGTTTGGAGTACGGAACAGAACTGTAAATTGTCTCTGTAAAAACACTAGTAAATTGGCGATTAAGTGTTTCGGCTTTATCTATGTCTGTTTCAGCGGATTTACCGTTTCCTGACTTTAAGGGTGGTATACCTTGCGAGTCTTTCTTTTGACTACTTATATATTTCCAAAAGGGTTTTGAGTCCTGTTTGATGTCACCAATGAGATCGTTAACAAACAAACTGTGTGCTGATTTCAATTCGTTATTTATAGAACTTCTTAGAATCTTCCATCTTTGTTTAATCTTTGAGTTGCCAGTTTTTTTATACAAAGCATGTGTGCGGTTTCTTCTTTTAATCAGACGCTTAATATTATTATTTCTCCAAGGTAGAGACTCTTTTCCACCTGACATTTTGCTAGGGATGTTCTTTTCAGATGTACTTATTTTTTAAACATATTCCAGTTTTCTTCTACTGATCTTTTGTTTTGGTAACCATTAAAGTATTTGTATTTGGAAAAATTAACAGCATCTTCCTTCATTTGAGTATAGTCACCTTTTTAGTATTTAAAAAGTTTACGTTTTTGCATAGACTTCCTAGGTACATAACAGCTGAATGTTCCCATAATGGCGTCATGGTCACTAAACTGATCTGGAGAGTGAATGTTGCTAAACTGACCAGGTAAAGTTGTTACCAATAAGTCTAAGGTGTTACTTTCTCTAGTTGGAAAGAGAACAAGTTGTTCTGCACTAGCCTCGTTTAAAATGTCTATGAATAATTGGCCTTCACAGTCTGATAAACATGAGTCAGTATCTTTATTTAGTTTAGATGTCCAGTTTATTTTACGGTAGTTGAAGTCACCCAAGATATGGATTGCTGGCTGTATGTATGACTTTCCAAAAGTTTGCAAACTCTTTTACAAGTAGGAACAGCATGGATCCTGATCAGACTGCGCAGATGCGCAGACTGGTCTGGATCCATGCTGGTCGCAAATGCATTATGTTGGTTTTGTCATGGCGCGGCTCATTTGTACTTTTAATTCAATTTCTGTACATTATTCAACAGGATTTTTAAACGGGCACAATGACTATTTCACTTATACAACACGATACAAAACTTACCATGGATACGACCTTCGTGAAAACGAGGCTCCGGCAAACATACGGAAATATCACGGCAAATATTCCACCCACGTGTTCACTAAAAAGACAATAGATATCTTCAAAAATGATCAAACAGGGAAGGTATGACGTTTATAACACTTATTTTATTTATTTATTTATTTATTTATTTATTTATTTATTTATTTATTTATTTATTTATTTGGTTTTTCCCATTTATTTATTTATATAGTTATTGTTTTTGGGGGTTTTTTATCTTCTTTTTTATTGTTTTTATCATTAATTAATTTATTTATTTATTAAGTTTGATTTATTATTTTTTTATTTGTAATTTAATTAATTTTTATTCATTTATTTATTTCATTTTATTTTATTCATTCATTTATTTCTATTTATTTATTTATTTGGTTTAAGTTATTTATTATTTATTTATTTATTTGGTTTAATTTTTTATTTTATATTATTTATTTATTTATTAGGTTATTTATTTATTATTTATTTATTTATTTATTTATTTATTTATTTATTTATTTATTTATTTATTTATTTTAGATTCATATTTTGTTTATTTATATGGCGCGGGATTAAGTCGCACCACCACTGTAACGGTCATTGGGTGACTCTCCAGCTTTACTGGAGGAGAAAGACCTCAGGTGCCCTCTATACATTATTTCAGTCACGCACGGACACCTGTATAGAACTACCGACGTTCCGTAGCTTCCTCACATGGAAAAATCTTAGACCCTGACGGAATTCGAACCCACAGCAGTGAGAGGTTGTGGTTTTAAGTAAACGACCTTAATCATTCGGTCACGGTTTTAGGGCTAATTATAGCTTTGTAATTAAATCTTAAATTATTGACAAAAGTTTCTGTACGTTAAGGTATAATTGCCAAAAATGTAGCAGTATTTGTGATGAACTGACGAGATATATTCTTGTGCCATGTCATTTTGGCGCTCATAAAATTGCTACAAGATACAGAACGTGGTGAAAAGTACCGAATTTGCACTAGCGTGTATGGCCTGGCCATGTAGCGCTCATTAATTTTATATGATACAAAATGTGGCGAAATATACACTTTTTTTGCGAATTCGTGTTTGAATATGGTCAGTAGGAAATTAAGTTTAATGCATCTGTGAATTGATTTATTTCCAGCCTATTTTTGTTTACCTACCATTCCAAGCACCACATTCGCCATTGCAAGTTCCAAGTTCGTACATGGGCCAATACAAGCATATCCACAGCCGTGCCAGGAGGACCTATGCAGGTATAAATCGTGCGCGTGACATACACGTGACACTCTTACGAATTAAACTGCATGTTGTTGGGGGGTTTTTTTGTATGAGGGAAAATAATGTTGTTCCGATGAAACATTTTACGTATATGTATGTGTAATTATATATTATAACTATAATAGAGCCCTACAGAGTATCTCGGAGTATAAATAATGATGGAATATTCAAAAAGTCATTGAAAAGACCAAGTTTACCAGTTCTAGTTGCCTTCACTTTCGCAAGGAACTGCCAGTTACTGCTGTACATGCCAGAGCAGTGGTACAGTGCGAATGATCGTTGGATTAATCATGATGAAAGCGCCGTCCGGGAATCAGGTCGCCCGATCAATCAATTGAGGTAACCGGGTGGTGCAATATAATACATGTATAGGTACCGTTACAGCCTCATTTACTTATATCTTTGATAGTATATACATGTATTGTATTCAACACTGTCAATCATCATTAGTAGACCCCTTACAAATAGAGATTGTTTATATATGTTAACGGGGTAGTTAAGCTCTTACCCAGAATTTATGCACACTTCACTCAATCTTTTTTGTAACCTCAACTTATGTACATATATATTTTAAAGCGATGGTTTCATGCATGGACGAAGCAGTTGGAAACATTACCAAAGCTTTGAAAAGTCTGGGATTGTGGGACAACACTTTACTAGTATTTACAACAGGTAATTAATTAATTCCACTACAAAAAAAATGTAATAAACGCAGAACTGGTTTCTATACCATAAATATCAAAATATATGTCGTAAATTTTCGCTTTTTTCCGGAAGTACGTTGATACAGCAGATTAAATTGAATTGATGTCACTTTAATAAATGAAATATATCAATTTTTTATCTTTGAAGTTGATTTTGAATAAAAGAAGCGTTGTTTTAACCACGATGAGCAATACGGCTTGTCGACTTAATTTTTTTAATAAGAAACGGGAAATGACGGCTTTCCCGAATTTATACGATTTATTTATTGATCGATCTAACAAAATGCATTTATTAACCTATAGCCTGTTGGCGGGTAAAGTTGTGTAAAAATGAAATATGTGCGAATCTGTTTGAAATGTTTTATAAACCGATTGTCGTAATCACTTCAGATAACGGTGCGGAATATGGCTACGGTAGTAATTCACCATTACGAGGCTTTAAAGGGAGTTTCTGGGAAGGCGCCATTAGAGCTGTGGGTTTCGTGCATGGTAAACAGTTGAACAAAAATCTGATTGGCTCGGTATCAAACGAACTTCTTCACGTGACCGACTGGTTCCCAACGCTGGTCAAAGTTGCAGGCGGTGACTTGGAGGGAACGAAACCTTTGGATGGTTATGACCAGACGGACTGCATTTTGTGAGTTTTTATTACCAGTTTATATCTTCGTTGAACATGGAAAGATGCAATCACTTTTTTCCGGCCATTTCCGCCACACTTTGTTTACCAGCGACAGTGTCATTTAGGCTATGTTACGGAATATGCCGATTTCTAACGAGTTTCCAAAGTGATTTATTGGGGTATTTTTCTACCTTTTAATGGAAGATAACGTTAAGATTGAGTAACAATATATTATTAAGTCCCTTTCTATTCTTTTTAAATATTATTTTTCGTAACTTGTATTTTCTGAATAAAAATATGGACATGTATGTTCTTTTTCAGTAAAGGGAAGTCAAGTAAGCGGACGGAAATTCTGATTAACATTGAGCCAATCAGAAGAGCCCCTGGTCAACCATTGTTCAACAAAACATTCGATACAACAATCAGCGCCGCAATAAGACTTGGGAAATGGAAACTTGTCACCGGCACACCGAGTAAGTCACGTGATCATATATTGTAACGTTAATGGGGTTTTATTGTACATTGTCGAGGACAATTCTTTATTTTATCGGACTAGTATTATTAAGCTATGTATTCTGTATTGGACTCGTATTATTTAGCTATCAATCCTATATTGGACTCTTATTATTCAGCTATCAATTCTATATTGGACTCTTATTATTCAGCTATCAATTCTATATTGGACTCGTATTATTCAGCTATCAATCCTATATTGGACTCGTATTATTCAGCTATTAATTCTATATTGGACTCGTATTTATTCAGCTATCAATTCTATATTGGACTCGTATTATTTAGCTATGAATTCTATATTGGACTCGTATTATTCAGCTATCAATTATATATTGGACTCGCATTATTCAGCTATCAATTCTATATTAGACTCGTATTATTCAGCTATCAATCCTATATTGGACTCGTATTATTCAGCTATCAATTCTATATTGGACTCGTATTATTCAGCTATCAATCCTATATTGGACTCGTATTATTCAGCTATCAATCCTATATTGGACTTATATTATTCAGCTATCAATTCTATATTGGACTCGTATTATTCAGCTATCAATCCTATATTGGACGACGGGCATGCACAGAATCACCTTAAAATACCAATGTAATATTTTACACAATGTTTCATGGACTGTTTTTCTTGCAAACATTTATTCGTTGTGACAAAGACAATAGAAAGTACGTTTCGTTAAAAATACCTATAAGAATATGACTAGTTATGTTAATTTTGATTTTTTCTTAAATATGTTTAGATAACTTTTAAACTGCTAAAATATAGAACTTTTAAAATGTTTAAAGTATAGAACTTTCAAAATGTTTAAAGTATAGAACTTTTAAAATGTTTAAAGTATACAACTTTTAAAATGTTTAAAATATAGAACTTTTGAAATGTTTAAAGTATAGAACTTTTGAAATGTTTAGAGTAAAGAACTTTTGAAATGTTTAAAGTATAGAACTTTTAGTAATTTAAATGTTTTTTTTTAAAATACATGTATATAACTTTGGAATATTTGAAGTAAATTATATAAAATTTGAAATGTTTAAATTACATTCACCAGTTATGTTTTGTCTTTTTATATATATATAAAACAGGAGGTGGACCAGTACGAAAGCCACGCAATCCAAACTTGTGGCTAATGAATATCGAGAATGACCCGCATGAACTAAGGGACGTCTCGGACAAATATCCCACTGTAGTTAGATATATGCTTAAACGTCTTGAATATTATCAAAGCACTGCAGTGCCGATTGTGAAACCCGAACAAGATCCGATGGCAGACCCCGCTCTCCTTGACGGTTTCTGGGGACCCTGGCTTGAGGACGGATAGATTCTGGGTTTTAGCCGACCAATCAAATGTGTTTAAAAAAAACAGTCTGGTAATTCTCAGACGTAAATTATAGTTTTCCGTGTCAGTGTCATCAAAGGCAAAACGAAATGTAACTTAATCACGTGCAAGAACAAAATTTAATTTTTATAAAATTTTGCGGCTGGTTACTTTTTTTTTTTAAAAATGTGGCGATGTTGTATGGTATTTGCATTACGACATTATGTGTAATATATACAAAATGTCAACCAGTGAAAACTCCACTAAAATGTTTGTATAATACTGGAATCATATAAAGATCATATCAGCCAGTGAAAATTCGAGTAATTCAATTGCATTAAATTATAAAACCTGATATAAGGAATATGTATACAGCTCTTTATTCATTATTATACAAATTCATAAATGAACACCGCCATGAGAAAATGACACTTAACGTCATTTAATTAACAAATGACGTCAAGAAAACGTTAACGTTGTCTTTGATGTTAAAATAAAAGTGTATTACTTTTGAAATATAAAAGATAAATAAGAATAAGTAACAATGAGCAAATTTTAGAATTAAGAAGAAAGACACCAGTTAAAATATGGAAATATATGTTTCACTACAGTGGGAAAAAAAATAACAAAGATATATGAAAAATGAAAATACGCATTTTATTTCACCAATATTCTCAATATTTCAAATATAAGTACATAATAAATTTGTATATTTATATAATTTTCATTTGTGTAAGATAAAAAAATATTATTGAATTTCATTTATTTCATCACCAATTGATTTATGAATTCCACCAGTATTTTAACTATAAGCCAGTATTTGCAGCAATTTATTTTTTGTATTGTACGATCTTGTTTGCATTCAAAGTAGATATATGTTGAAATATTTTCTGATTTACAGTCATCTTAATTGCATTTCATTGCTCGAGATCTCATCTTGTAAAATAAAATCATGCATATGTTCTGTTTAAACCTTGTATTTATTCGCTCAATTTAAGTATATAATGTATAAATGCCGTCTGTATTTATTGTGTTTATGTATAAATGCTGTCTGCATTTATTGTAGTTTATGAATAAATGTTGTCTGTATTTATTGTAGATTATGTATAAATGTCGTCTGTATTTATTGTAGATTATGTATAAATGCCATCTGTATTTATTGTAGTTTATGTATAAATGTTGTCCTTATTTTTTGTAGTTTATGTATAAATGTTGTCTGTATTTATTGTAGTTTATGTATAAATGTTGTCTGTATTTATTGTAGTTTATGTATAAATGTCGTCTGTATTTATTGTAGTTTATGTATAAATGTTGTCTGTATTTATTGTAGTTTATGTATAAATGTTGTCTGTATTTATTGTAGTTTATGTATAAATGTTGTCTGTATTTATTGTAGTTTATGTATAAATGTCGTCTGTATTTATTGTAGTTTATGTATAAATGTTGTCTGTATTTATTGTAGTTTATGTATAAATGTTGTGTGTATTTATTGTAGTTGATGTATAAATGTCGTCTGTATTTATTGTAGTTTGTGTATAAATGTTGTCTGTATTTATTGGAGTTTATGTATAAATGTTGACTGTATTTATTGTTTCTGGATAAATGCCATCTGTATTTATTGTAGTTTGTGTATAAATGTTGTCCTTATTTTTTGTAGTTGATGTATAAATGTTGTCCGTATTTATTGTAGTTTGTGTATAAATGTTGTCTGTATTTATTGGAGTTTATGTATAAATGTTGACTGTATTTATTGTTTCTGGATAAATGCCATCTGTATTTATTGTAGTTTATGTATAAATGTTGTCTGTATTTATTGTGGTTTATGTATAAATGTTATCTGTATTTATTGTAGTTTATGTATAAATGTTGTCTGTATTTTTTGTAGTTGATGTATAAATGTTGTCCGTATTTATTGTGGTTTATGTATAAATGTTGTCCGTATTTATTGTTGTTTTCTTGATAATTGCCATCTGGATTTATTGTAGTTTATAATGATATAATGTTTCAGCTAACTCATCATGTGGTTTTATAATACAATGCTTCTTAAAGAAACACACTGTTAAAAGTTGAGAGTTAAACATCATAATTGCTCATTCTCCTTTTCGTATGTCTTTACTTTTTTTAATTCGTGGTATTCACTATCTAATTTTCTTGTTATGATTGCTATAACCATTATATAGAGGATATTGAATGAGTGTAGTTTAATACTAAATTTATTAAACGAGTTGAATAAAAATCATATTATGCGAGCCTCTGGCGAGCATAATATTGTTTTATTCAACGAGTTTAATAAATTTAGTATTGAATCTACACGAATGTGATATTCTATTTATCACATAAATGAAATAAGAACAGTAAACTGTTAAAATGAGTATTTTTTTAATGACGCGCCCATAGTGTAACGCTAACATTAGCGCGCTTTAACGCTATGTTTCTATATAGCGCAAATGACGTCACGTCAAAGTGTTATTACACTATAGTGTAATATCGTTTTTGTATTCATTGTGCGAAGCAGAATGAATACAGAGTTATAAGTACAATCTCAAAAAAAGGTAGGCAGAGTGGATTTGCTGAACAGCATCCATCCGCTTATACGTCCGTGACATAAAGTAGTTCATGATTTGCACTTAAATCGCTTTAAGCATACGCTAAGCGATGACTTATCTGTCCCAATGTTGCAAAAAATTATGTTAAAGTTTTTTCTACCCGAAAATCATGCACTTTATTCATGTTTGACATCTAAAAACATCGATAAAAATTTCCTGTATTTCTACGCTACAAATTATTATTAACGCATGCGCAGACTCACAATAATTTATCGAAGAGAACAACACGTAAGAGAAATTGCTCAGGAAAGAATCAACAACCATCGCACATATTGTAAGTAAATATATTTGAGTTATTGTTTTTTTTCATTGATTATCACTTTATATATTTATTCATTACAAAATTGACGAGTATTTTACGGGAAATTTGAATAAACGGCCAAGTTCAAAAACACTTTGATTGACTCGGCCGCTCGTCATTTTGTCATTTACGTAATTTTCCCTATAATTCGAAATGAAAGTGTTAGAATGTTTCGATTTGAGACCAACTTATCCACTGATTTTGATCATTGTCATGTTTTTTTGTTGTTTACTCGTGTGTCACGTAACTTGGTCATAACATAAACACAAACACGAGGTTGACCCACTTTTGAGAATTGGCCCATTGTTGACAATAGCGTGAAAGGCGTTTGTTATTATCTATTTCATCACTTTCTTTTCGTTAGAAAATGTGGTTAATGAGCTGCTTTTTAGAGTTTTGTATTTGGTTGTGAAATATTAACAAATTTCATTATGTAAGGTTCGCGCCATAAACATGGGAAAAGAGTCAACTCGGCCCTATACCAACTCGGCACGGGTCAACTCGGCCCACTTTACAAAAATATATAGTCCTATAACATATATAATTTACTTTGCTTTGCATGTTGTTAAGGTAAATGAATAATAAGAAATATCTTATTATTATTATATGATTATACATTGTACCTCTGCTGAAATAAAATATATTTAGAAAAAAAGTTATTTATTTGTCTTGCAGATTCGATAAAATTAATATAGACACAGGCACGATTATAGAACCTGGGAAGAAAAAATATGAAAAGATTGATAAAATAACTTCATATTTTTTCTTCCCAGGTCCTATACTTGTGCCTATGAATATAGATATAATAAAAATGTGTTTCCTTAGATGCATTTTGTTTGTAAAGTAATTTTTTTAAAAATATGAAACAAAAACGTGTTAACTTAATAGCATTTATAAGCTTCTAATTAATTGCAGGTGGTCACTAATCAAATTTGAATGAATGAGTCAATCATAATTATCACCTAATTAATCGGTATCTTTAACATATACATTGATTGATAATAATGGCCCATAGGAGCCCTTTGATGTCCTTTATCCATTTTTAAAAGTGGGCTGAGTTGACCCGTGCCGAGTTGGAATAGGGCCGAGCTGACTCGGGGGCCGAGTATGTTTTAGGGCCGAGTTGACCCGGATTCTAAACATGACTCATACCGGAAGTTCCTTTGTTTGTTTACGACCGGAAGTCGCTTATGTTCAAAAATTAAATAAGAATCAAAATTACATGAAGGATTTAAAGTTAGATTGATGTGGTAAATGCTGTATAATATTTATTTCCAGGTTGACTGTAACCTTTTTGTCGTGGGTATTGTAGCGGATATTCCTTGTGACGTAAGTAAATCTATATACTGGTAACAATAATTTTTTATTATGAAAATTGCAGAGGCAGTCGGTGTGTGGTTTATACATAAAATGATCATGATATCTGCCACTTGCTTGATGCCTAAGTTTAAGTTCAATTTGTTTTATCAACATGTATATTGTTGTATCTAAGCTAGGACAGTCGTCTGTGGTTTATATTAGTAGAGGTGATTCAGCCATCTTTGTTTTTTACTAACTGGGTCTTGCTAAAGTGAAAGTATGCCAAAATTCATACAAGTTTAGATTACCAATATCTACATCATACTGCTTTAAAATTGTTAACGATTACTTTAAGTATACATTAAAGAGCCAGCTATGAAATACAAGGGAATCCAGGAACCAGTATTTAGCTTTTATTGAATAGACCCCTTTGTTCTTTTACATGTCTGGATTTCTAAGTACAGCTCTAGGTAGGTTGGAAACACTAAAAGTGTCTCTAAACAATCCCAAGGGTGTAACCCTATATTAAATCCAGGATCTCGGGAGTGATAATCCTTCACTTCCTAGGGCAACTCTAAAAGAATCCAAATATAGAAGCTACTGCTGTGGTCAAAGTAGCAGAAAGTGAGAAATGTACAGAAGGGAGGTAACTCCTGTACCAGAAATTATTGATAAAATTAATATGGCAGATAATCATCGTATGCATTCGCCCTTTAAATATTTTTCTTATTTAAACAAGTAAAATGGTTTTGGATGGTTTTGAAAATGAAATCTCTAAATTGATATTTTCAGGGAAATAAAAGATTATTTACTTTAATATTCACTTGGAAAGGCTGGTACATGTAGCTAGAAAAAGTACAGTATAAGATTAAAGAAAGACTAGAAGATTATTACAAACAACAGGTACTTATATAATATTTAATGTATATTTCACAAACCAAACTGTTTTCCAAAAAAAATGAATGAAAACATGCATTTTTAGCTCGACTATTCGATAAGAATAAGTAGAGCTATTGCAGTCACCCGAGCGTCGGCGTCGGCGTAACCACTTATGTTAAAGTTTTTGTAATAGTTCAAATATTTTCAAAGTCCATAGACATATGGCTTTGAAACTTTGCACACTTGTTCACCATCATGACCCCAACCTGTAGACAGGAGGAGGTAACTCTATCAAGCATTTTGACAGAATTATGCCCCTTTTTCGACTTAGAATTTACGTTAAAGTTTTTGTAATAGTTCAAATATTTTCAAAGTCCATTGACATATGGCTATGAAACTTTGCACACTTGTTCACCATCATGACCCCAACCTGTAGACAAGAGGAGGTAACTCTATCAAGCATTTTGACAGAATTATGCCCCTTTTTCGACTTAGAATTTACGTTAAAGTTTTTGTAATAGTTCAAATATTTTCAAAGTCCATTGACATATGGCTTTGAAACTTTGCACACTTGTTCACCATCATGACCCCAACCTGTAAACAGGAGGAGGTAACTCTATCAAGCATTTTGACAGAATTATGCCCCTTTTTCGACTTAGAATTTACGTTAAAGTTTTTGTAATAGTTCAAATATTTTCAAAGTCCATTGACATATGGCTATGAAACTTTGCACACTTGTTCACCATCATGACCCTAACCTGTAGACGGGAGGAGGTAACTGTATCAAGCATTTTGACAGAATTATGCCCCTTTTTCGACTTAGAATTTACGTTAAAGTTTTTGTAATAGTTCAAATATTATCAAAGTCCATTGACATATGGCTTTTAAACTTTGCACACTTGTTCACCATCATGACCCCAACCTGTAAACAGGAGGAGGTAACTCTATCAAGCATTTTGACAGAATTATGCCCCTTTTTCGACTTAGAATTTACGTTAAAGTTTTTGTAATAGTTCAAATATTTTCAAAGTCCATTGACATATGGCTTTGAAACTTTGCACACTTGTTCACCATCATGACCCCAACATGTAGACAAGAGTAGGTAACTCTATCAAGCATTTTGACAGAATTATGCCCCTTTTTCGACTTAGAATTTACGTTAAAGTTTTTGTAATAGTTCAAATATTTTCAAAGTCCATTGACATTATGGCTTTGAAACTTTGCACACTTGTTCACCATCATGACCCCAACCTGTAAACAGGAGGAGGTAACTCTATCAAGCATTTTGACAGAATTATGCCCCTTTTTCGACTTAGAATTTACATTATAGTTTTTGTAATAGTTCAAATATTTTCAAAGTCCATTGACATATGGCTTTGAAACTTTGCACACTTGTTCACCATCATGACCCCAACCTGTAAACATGAGGAGGTAACTGTATCAAGCATTTTTTTACTATCAAGCACTAAGAATAGTCGAGCGTTGCTGTCCTACCGACAGCTCTTGTTACCAGTGTCACCACGGGTCAGATTAACAGACCCATTCCCAGTGGCAAATAATGCCAAATATGCTTTTTTTCTTTTCCAAGTTTAGAAAAAAATCATAAGTCAAAATTCCGTTATCAAAGGTGACAATTTTTCTTCATTCCATTTCAATCCAATATGGTACCAGACAGATGATGTTCAAAAACACATTCCATTGTCAATTTTTTATGTATTTTTTATGCTTTGAATGATATACAATTTGTTGGATTAACAACTTTGTACATGGTACTAAATATTTTTCCCAATCATATGCAAAATTTCTTAACCCATTACTTCATGAGCATTTTGTGAAAATGGCTGTTTCCATTGAAAAGTCTCCCGTTACAAGTTCAAATTGCTATAATACTATAAAAACTGCCTTTAACACTAATCAAACTTGGCACAAATGTTGACTGGACCATTGCCCTTGCAACAACATGCTCAGGCTTAAATTTTCTGTTCCCATGGCAACGAGGGGACATCTCAAAATTGCCCAAAATCACTACTTTGCCTCGATTTTTTCAGTCAAAATTGATTTCAAAGTGATGCCACTTCTCAATGGATTGAGATATAGTCAAATGCTTTTCAGCATTGGTTACACGTTACCTTATGATCAATATGGGGTCATTTACAGCCTCTCACAAGTCCAAAATTTTCTTGGCATCATGCTTAGAATGGTTTCACACAGGTCAGTAAGACCGGTGTACACAATGTACTGTCTGCACATATGTGTCAGAAAAAATATCACAAAAAAGGAATTTAGTATTACTATGAGTATTTATTAAAGAAATTGTATTTCAAATATCAGGGCAAAAACACCATTTTTGGGGAAGGGGCCTCAGCCTTTTTCTTGGGGAAAATATGCGTGATTTTGGCATACTTTGGGAAAAGGGGTCTCAAATTTAACTTAAACTTTTAACAAGTTCTTCAAAATAGAAAAGCAAAAAGCACTGGGAAATACTAATAAGGCAGTAAAAGACCTTAATTCAACAGGATCATTTAATTTTGTTCTAAATTCTAAGGGAAATTTCAAAAGACTGGGGAATTTTGAGGACCAAACTGGGGAAGAAAAAAGGCTATTTTGGTTGGGGAAGCAGCCTATATTCGGCCTCTACAAAGAAGGGTTTTTTGGCCCTGAATATATTTAAATAGTATTATTGAAAGTCATTTTGTATGACAGACACACAAATCTAGTGCTCTGCATTATAAATGTAAGAAGAGACAAATAAGATAAGCATTTTTTTGCAAATTATTGCACTTCATATAATTTTTATTGCTTTTTTTTAAGGTGGACATGTGTCACTGTCAAGCGAATGAAGATAAGCATCACACTCGGTGGGAATCTCCAGTTTCCAGATGTAGTGATCATAACTGTATAGGCACCATTAACACTTTGGACTAGTTGGAGTATTTTAGAGGCTAGTCTGAATT